>NC_080671.1:258136228-258280502 GCF_030247195.1 Topomyia yanbarensis | reverse complement strand
CCAATGTATTCTGATTCCTGAACGTCAGAATAAGTAAACAAGAAATAATCAGGTGATCAGAAACGTGTCATGGATTGCCTAATATTGGGTTTTCGAAATATATATTATGCACTTTTACAATCTAACAATATTTAGATTAGACAACAATATGATGCCTAGTAGATACGTACCAATTTGATTGAAATCCTTCCTTGCATTAAAATTTCTGGTGCTCCAGATGTGGTTTCTGTTACTAATGCTTAACTTGTTTGTTTTGCTATCCAATCCGTTTAGTGTGTGTGTACAAGTTATTGAATATTTTTCTGGTGAGCGATTCTGTAGGGTCGTGTTGTTAATGGTTGTATGAATATTTCGTTGGTTTTCAAAAGCTCCCTCATAATAAGATGCGAAAACTATAGTAGTAATCAAGACGATCAGCACCGAACTGAAAGTATAACAAAAATAAACCTTAATTTTAGGTCGAATCAGAAAGTTTTTATTACCACTAAGAAACGCTTACATAGACACCACCCAAGTAACCATAAGCATTATCCATTGTACTATATTGGCTATATATTTGAACTAATGTTGCATTGAAATTCCATTACAGCATTAACAATGCAATGAAGATCTATATTAGCATCAATAATACATAACTACACTGCCGACATATAGCATTATCGCTTGCTCTATATGCGTATATAAAGCTGATATAATGCGTACATCCTTCAAGGATCTTTAAAGCATGTAAGCTTTACAAGTGCATTTAGTGCCATTATAGAGCAAATAAAATGCCGATATAATGCTATTGTAATGCTGTGGGTTTATTTGTTGTGCAACTCTTCTTGAAGATTACATTCGGCATATTTCATTTCAATCAAACATGTGCAATATAGTCTAGGGAGCAAACGCAGCGCACTTACCTTGAAGGACGAGGCAAGGTACCTCAGTTTGAGACTGACCAAAGGTAATTTTCGTAAAACATTCATATTATGTGAGCACGAAAACCCATTAAGGATATTCATTACAATGCATTAGAAGAGAGACAATTACGGTTTTAAACAGAAAATCTTATTTTAAAATTTTTCCTTTTTGCTCATCATACCGAAAGAAAATATAAGAAATGGTTTCAAAACCATGGCGGACAATGACAGCCAACTAAAAGTTTTTAATAGCATTAGTATTGCCAATATAAGGCTTTCAAAATTGACATTTGTGCGCTGGTGCTATATAATATCATTAGTACTGGGGGTGGGCGTAGCGTAGTTGGTAAATCGATTGCCTTGTACGCAGCGCACCTGGGTTCGAGTCCCGACCCCGCACATAGGGGTAGAAATTTTTCATAGGAGATTTTTATATCCCGAAGAGGCGAATGACCTTAACGTTAAAACCTCTATAATCGAAATAAAAAAATCATTAGTACTGCAGAAACTACGTATTGATCCGTCACAAGAGCTGTCAATCTCTGCACAGTAATAGCACTATATTTCGCCTTTTCTAGCATAATATTAGCATTATATCAGTATTTAGGGCTTCACGGCTCTTTAAGACAGCTTTATATGTGGATCTAAAGCAGATATTAGGCTACGTTATAATGCTTATTGGTTACTTGGGCAGTTTAATCAGTACCTTTCTCATTATTCTAACAGCAAAATCTATAAAATATTTGAATTATAATATTTTGACAACCTATCTGTATATTTGTCCTCAAAAATCTTTTCACCTGTATTTACCTTTCAAAAAATCTGCGTCGATATCTGTATCGACACAATTTTTTTTTGAAAAGGAACTCTTGTGGTTTAAATCAGTCAAGCAATGACCTGTTTACATTTTCGTAAAAAAAACACTACAAATCGTTCTGATATTTTACATCCATAAAGTTCAACTTTATCGATGTGCACAAAGGAAAAATACTTTAATGACTTTTGTTAATATGAATACACCCTATTATCAAAACGATATTCAACGCATCGAATCTATCCAACGTAAATTTGTCAGGTTCGCCCTTCGTCGTCTCCCATGGAGGGACCCGTTAAATCTCCCGAACTACCAGGATCGCTGTAAGCTTATTGACCTAGATCTCCTATGTGTTCGTCGAGATGTTTCAAAAGCAGCGTTCATCGCAGATCTACTGCAGTCACGTATCGATTGTTCTGATCTTCTGCAGATGTTAAATTTCAATATCCGTCGTCGTACCCTGCGATATAATACTTTCTTCCGCATTCTTTTCGCCAGAACCAATTACGGCTATAATGAGCCTTTCGCCTGTCTGTGTCGTCTATTCAATCGTTGTTCTGATGTTTTTGACTTTAACTTGTCCCGTAGCGTTACCAAGCGATTGTTCATTAATTCTTTAATATTAGTAAGTTTGTAAATTAAAGTGTTAGTTATAATTTAGCAATTGCCTAATTTTACTATTAATTGTAGAAAAAGCCGCTGATATGTATCGTTTGGATGTTTGTACTCTGTTGATGCAAAAGGTGAGGAGGTTTTATGCCTGCTGCAGAAAAAGTTTGAATGAATTAAACACAACTCCAGCGGGATTTTCCCTGCTCCCATAATAAATAAATAAATATTATATACATTAAGTTGACCAATGTAGCTTTCGAATTTTCGTACAAAAGATTAAGAATTAACAAAGTCACAATTAACGTTTCTGTGAGTAGAATTCAGCCAGGCGTTGTAAGGAAACTCGCCTAACAATTTTATGATCACCCTATTCATACACTCGCCACAATGTACACGCACACTTACACTCACCACTGGCAAATAACACACGATATGTGAGAACGTTGGATGCGGAAGAGGATGAAGTTGCAGTGGAAGATTTATACATCGCTGCTATCGACGAAGAGGACGTAAATGGTGAAGAAGTACGGTATCAAACAGTAAAAATCAACGGAAAAAGTGTTTCACTGAAATTAGAGAGTGGCGCCGCGTGCAATGTGTTACCGTGGAAAAATTTCTGCACACTAGGGGAAGATTTGAAGCAATTGAAAACCAGAAAGCTGATATCGTACACTAATCATAAAATGAATGTGAAAGGTGAAGCGGATCTTCCGATAGTGTTAAGAGGCCGCAAAGAGAGTGCAACCTTCAAAGTAGTTGACGGGGATGTGTTGCCGATTCTGGGTAGGAAAACAAGTGTTCGATTCAAGCTAATTTCGCGAGTAGATGAAGTGAGCATGGAATCGCTGTTTAGTGGTCTCGGTTGCGTGAAAGACTTTGTCTACGATATCGATCTTGTGGAAAATCCGATATACAGCAGTAACCCACCCAGACGCATCCCACATTCTCTTAGAACGGCGGTGAAGGAGGAACTGGATTCACTGCTAAAAATGGGAGTCATTGAACCCATTACGCAGCCAACACCAGTTCTTAATGCTATGGTAATAGTACGGCAAAAAGGTAAGCTACGTATTGATCCGTCACAAGTAAATAAGAACCTCCTCCACCGCGTGCACCCACTTTCAACCTTTGAAGACATTTCAGCACGACTTCGCGGCTCGAAACACTTCACGTTTTTGGACATGAAAAAGGGGTTTTGGAAAATGCCGGTAAAGGAGAGAACGAAAAAATATTTGACTTTTGAAACACCTTGGGGAAGATACGCTTGCAGAAGATTGCCCTTTGGTTTGGCGCCCGCTCCAGAGGTATTTCAAAAATTGATGCGTTCACTGTTAGAAGGAATTAACGGGGTGGAAAGCTCAATGGACGACATTTTAATTCCTGCTGCAACCGAACATAGACTGAGCGAAATTACGAAAGTGGTTTTAGAAAGAATTCAAGATGCTGGGCTAAAACTGAATAAAGCCAAATGCGTCTTCAACAAACCAACCGTAAAGTTTTTGGGACACCTAATCACCGATGTAGGGCTGAAAGAATGGTTGTGGGATCATGACCAGGAGACAGCCTTCGTGAAAATTAAACAGCTTATGATGACTCCTCCGGTACTGGCATACTATGATGTAAATGCAAAAGTAAAACTGTCTGTTGACGCCAGTTCTAAAGCATTCGGTGCAGTGCTTCTGCAAAACGGAAAGCCGGTGGCGTATGCGTCAAAATCATTAATAAAAGCGCAAGAGATTTATCCCAGATTGAAAAGGAAGCGGCTGCAATTCGGTTTGTCTACAACCGATTTCATGATTACATTTACGGGAAAGAGTTGGAAATCGAAACAGACCATAAGCCACTGGAATTGATTTTCAAAAAATCACTCGATAGAGCTCCTCCTCGGCTGAAACGTATTGTTTTGGATGTGGTTCAGTATGCCCCAGTAATAAAATATAAAAACCGATTTAATCCATCTATCAGTGAGATGAGACATTTCTTACACATATCACTGATGTATTATTCATTAGCTTGCCGATCACACGCTAAATTTACAAGCAACTAGATGTGAGATGTGCACGGATAACGCTTCGAATTAACTAAATAAATTAAAGAAAAACAATAAAACAAAACAAAATTTAAAATAAAAAGGTTGTTCATAAAATGGATAGAATGATAAACATAAATCAAATTAATAAAATAAATAAATCAAAGTAGCTCAAATTAAAATTAGACGATACTAAAACATAATGAAATTAAGAGAGTAAATTAAATTGTTTCACGATAACAAGCTATCATACAATAACATAATGGACTAAACCGAATTGATGAAATTAAGAAACTGAATAAAATATGTGAACTGGGAAAAACTAACCATTTAATAAAATTATTGAAATAAATAATATGAATAAAACCATAAAAAATTGGAATAATAAAATAAATACCTAATATGCATAATATGGATTAGATTAACTCTTCCATACCGAATTATTTTGTCGCATATATAAAGTTCCAAAACCGTTTTGCTTAAAAGTGTTAGAGTAAAGAAACGCGGAAAACCGGTTTTGATCAAGATAGATGCTTCTCTAGCAGTGTTAGAAGCTGCTGAATGTTTACATACCAATCCTTAATACACATCTCCTGCAAAGTTTTCAATAGTTTGGGCAGAAAAGGTAGCCGAAAGCAGTCCAAATTAATAAGATTTATCAGTTTTCAAAAATATTTGAAGAAAACGAAAATATATCAAAATATAATTTTTCACCGGTAACTGAAAATGTCTCTGGCAGCACTGCTTTAGTGAAATCAAATCAAAGCAATTGTAATAACTTGAGTTCTACGGATCTTTCTTGTAACTATTAACGCTCAAATAAACATTGATTGTCGCAATTATTAGTTTTACTTTTTTGTGAAGAAATCTTGTCCAAGCCCAAAGTTATACTGCCCATGAACGCATATTTGTCCCATTTTCTATCTTTATGGGACTGATTTGCGAGCATGGGCAGTAAAGCTATTTGAAAATGTTGTTCATAAATAATAAGAGAAACAGAGAGTTAATAAAATCAATAAAATGAAAGGAATATATACAAAATAAAGAATTTTTATCACAATAAAAATGTTTTCCGTCTTTTTATCATTTTTTCATTTTGTTTGTTTTCAAGCAGTTAAATGATTAAAATGAAAAAAATCAGTGATATTAAAAAGTAATAGAATTAATAGAAGAAATTATATTGTATCTAATTAATGTTCTAGATGAAATGAATAAAGTGAATGACTGAACAAAATTAGTCAGCTTATTAAAATGAATAAAAGTGTGAACCGGAAAAATATCAAAAAAACGCTTTTAATCCACCTAACAGTGTGATGAGACATTTCTTATAACTCACATCACTCTCTTCGGATATTATATCGTTTGAGAACATTTAGAACTTGATGCTTCGCGATGTTTTTGATAACACATACTACATGGGAAAGTGGCAGGACTCAGAGAATCGCTCAAATCAGCATAGGACAACATCAGTGCTAGAAATCTCAAATCAAATCAATGGGAAGCGAAAAAATGGCCCATAAAATAGACACAGCTACGAATTATTGTTAATGCTCTGTTAATAAAATATCTAAATTGTGGTGGGAAAACTGAATTTTCCTAAAGGGGTTATATATTGTACTGAGCCAAAAAAATCACATTTTTTTGAATCGATTTGAAGTTTATACTTTACCCTTTGGCGATTGTTTACTTTTTCGGTCCCACCTATCAGCATTGAAGTATCGTTCTTACGTTTTTTTACAATAACTACAGTTCTACACCACCGATTTCGTCCGGGTTTTTTTCAATAGCGATCATTGTTACTATTTACAGCTGATATCAGCTTGATAATCCTAAAAAAATACGAAAATGACGGTTTCGCTTCTAAACTGCTAGCAAAAAAAGTATCGCCCTGTTTGTTTGCATGGAGCGTGGAGGGCGAAACTTTAAATAAACAAACAAAAATACAGTTTCGCCCGTTGTATTTTTTGCTGTAGTTTAAGAAAGCAATATCGTAGAATCCAAATTTTTAGGTTAATTGGTTGCGTTTCAAAGCCCTCATTCGCATGTATGAAAAAAGCCTTATGTATACATTTGTAAGTATCGCCATTTTCACAAAAAAGGGTTGAAATGAAATCGCAGCTCCGGATATCACGCTATCTCTGAAGTGCATGCGTGCATAGTTCCAAATTTTACTTCGACATCGACTTTTTCTAAAGGTGACTTCCCAGTAGTATCCTTGATTTGAATTATTATCGCTAATCCTAATGCCAAAGAACAAATAAAAACCTCTCGAAAACGAACCGTTTGGGAAAATCATCATCATTACTGGAATTTTCATTTTCACGAAACTTTTCGATAACCTTCCGTCACTTGCGTTAATGCACTGAAAATCTAGCGAAATCGTCTTAGGGCACCAGCGGGTCTAATTCAGAGCTATCTGCGCGGCGAGTTTAATCTGTAAAGAATACTAAAAATTAATTTCTATTCCATAATTTTCAGTTCAGCAATTCGAGAGATCGTGCTCACCGCAAGCCATGAAAAATAGACTACGTTGTAAAGCGATGGTCACTATTTATTAAAAAATCACGGTTAAATAAAAAAAAATTATGCTATTAAAAAATTTCAAATAGTTTATAATTTTCACAAATTTATTAAGAAAAATTGTTTAATAATCTTTCGTAATATTGTGTAAGAAAAACCTATTTTAATCCACCTAGCGGTGCAATTGTGCCTTTCTCAATCATGAATCACGAAAATGTGTGCGTTGTTTATATTCATTAAAAGCTTTTAAATGCATATATTACATTTTATTATTGTACATCACATGACAACTATATACAGGAAAATAAATCATCATTCGAGTTCTAAAATTTTGAAAAAGAAAAAACAGCCACGGTAATATTGAACTGAAAAAAGGTGCGAAATCGGCAGTCCCAAAAAGTCGATTTCTATAAAAAAAATTTTTCGAGATAACATAAAATCTCGACGTTTCATGCATTTTAAAGATGTTTGGCATTAAAAATACGAATTCGATTTCTGAAATTTCATGGGGTCCCCTTTGAAAAAAAAATTTGAGTTCCGGCTTATATGGGAATTTCATGTGTGACCGGACCGTTCAGTCTATATTTCCGGAGCCATATAAGCGATCCGTGCGAAATTTTACAGACATCTGTGGGGATAATATAGCTATCATTTGGGACTAAGTTTGTGAAAATCGGCCCAACCATTTCCGAGAAACTGATATGAGTTTGCTAGTTATGAAAGATGGCCGCTTTTCCCGGGCACTTCCGGAACCGTCTATGGTGGTCAATGTAGTCAACGAAAGTTTGTTTGGCCGTCGATGACCTAGAACTGCAAAGTTAAGTTATTTGAGAGACATTTTAGCGAAATTTTTACCTTTTTTGCTTCCATCGGGGTATCGGTTTGAATCACAATTTGCTATGTGATCGCACGCCACAACCCGTAACTCCGGAACCGGAAGTCGGTTGGGGATAAAATTTAATAGCCATTTACGGGGACGCAATACCTTTCATTTGAGGTCAAGTTTAGTCGAATCGGTCTAGCCATCTCCGAGAAACCGATGTGACTGTTACTCTGAATTTGGATACTTCCGCCGGGGCTTCCGGAACCGATGATGGTGGCCAATGTGACCAAAGAGACTTTGAATGGCTGTTAATGACCTAGTACTACAAATCGAAGCAGTTGTGGTCACATTTTGGAAAAAATTTCACCATTATACATTCATTGCAGAATTTCTTAAAATCGACGTTTTCTGCGTGATCGTACTCATCACCCTGTAATTCCGGAACCGGAAGTCGGATCCATTAGAAATTCAATAGCAGCCTATGGGAACGTTGCACTTTTCATTTGGGACTAAGTTTGTAAAAATTGGTTCATCCATCTCTGAGAAAAGTGAGTGAGATTGTGTTCGCGTACACACACAGACGCGCATACACACACATACATACACACACATACATACACACACACAGACATTTGCCGAACTCGACGAACTGAATCGAATGGTATATGTCACTCGGCCCTCCGAGCCTCCGTTAAAAAGTCGGTTTTCAGAGCAATTGCAATACCTTTCTATTGAGAAAGGCAAAAAGGTGCAAAATCGGCAGTCCCAAAAAGTCGATTTTTATAAAAAAAAATTTTTTCGAGATAACATAAAATCTCGACGTTTCATGCATTTTAAAGATGTTTGGCATCAAAAATACGAATTCGATTTTTGAAATTTCATGGGGTCCCTCCTTTGAAAAAAAAATTAGAGTTCCGGCTTATATGGGAATTTCATGTGTGACCGGACCGTTCAGTCTATATTTCCGGAACCATACAAGCGATCCGTGCGAAATTTTACAGACATCTCTGGGGATAATATAGCTATCATTTGGGACTAAGTTTGTGAAAATCGGCACAACCATTTCCGAGAAACTGATATGAGTTTGCTAGTTATGAAAGATGGCCGCTTTTCCCGGGCACTTCCGGAACCGTCTATGGTGGTCAATTTAGTCAACGAAAGTTTGTTTGGCCGTCGGTGACCTAGAACTGCAAAGTTAAGTTATTTGAGAGACATTTTAGCGAAATTTTTACCTTTTTTGCTTCCATCGGGGTATCGGTTTGAATCACAATTTGCTATGTGATCGCACGCCACAACCCGTAACTCCGGAACCAGAAGTCGGTTGGGGATAAAATTTAATAGCCATTTACGGGGACGCAACATCTTTCATTTGAGACTAAGTTTGGTTGATTCGGTCTAGCCACCTCCGAGAAACCGATGTGACTGTTAGTCTGAATTTGGATACTTCCGCCGGGGCTTCCGGAACCGATGATGGTGGCCAATGTGACCAAAGAGACTTTGAATGGCTGTTAATGACCTAGTACTACAAATCGAAGCAGTTGTGGTCACATTTTGGAAAAAATTTCACCATTATACATTCATTGCAGAATTTCTTAAAATCGACATTTTCTGCGTGATCGTACTCATCACCCTGTAATTCCGGAACCGGAAGTCGGATCCATTAGAAATTCAATAGCAGCCTATGGGAACGTTGCACCTTTCATTTGGGACTAAGTTTGTAAAAATCGGTTCATCCATCTCTGAGAAAAGTGAGTGAGATTGTGTTCGCGTACACACACACAGACGCACATACACACATACATACATACATACACACACACATACATACACACACACAGACATTTGCCGAACTCGACGAACTGAATCGAATGGTAAATGTCACTCGGCCCTCCGGACCTCCGTTAAAAAGTCGGTTTTCAGAGCAATTGCAATACCTTTCTATTGAGAAAGGCAAAAAGCTGAAAATTTCAGGGGTGGAATCACGTAAGGTGATCATCACCGGGTGATTATCACTTTTGAATATTTGGTATCACGTAAGGTGACAATCACCACAATTTGTCACCGCAGGGGTAGGGCTAACCTCACTACAAAATTTTGAAATCATCTAAGGTGATAATCACCTCGCAGTGCTCACCTTTCTGTCAAAATATAGGTGACAACAAAAAAGTTATCACTTTTCATAGAAATCAAAGAGGAGTAAAGTTTATAAGTGATCTTTGAAGGTAAGTAATACCAACGTCGGTATCATTTGCTACTATTATTGAGTGAGTAATGCTATTCCATTTTTTTGCCATAGAAGAAACAAAATTTATTCTAACCAAATCGTAAATCGAAAAAAAGTGAGAAACGTAAAACTTGAAACGCTCAATAAATATAACTTCGAAACGCTCCAAAACTACATGAAATAAGTTTGAAGCTTAATGAAAAAAATGTTGTTTTTGATTTTGATGTGATTTATGATTTATGTATTTCGCTGAACCATCGTTTTGAATTTCAACAGTTTGTGTTTTTATTCCCCGTATTTCCACAAGAAGGAAAAAAAGCTCAAGGAATATGAAAAAAGCTTCAATATTGAATTAATTTCGATATTCAAAATTTAATTGGGAACTATTCAAATAAATTGATTCACTATAAGATTCCTTGTGACATTTTTTCATTATCTAAAAATATTGATTCTACCGTTTAAAGTTTCTTTGTGGCAAGAACAATCTGAAAAGTTTTGCTTAATTGATGTCGAAACGCCAATATAATATCCACCCAATGTTATAATTATGCCTTCCCCATAAGTGATAAACATATAAATAACTCAGCAATGGCATAGAGCACTTATAGACTCGATTAAAAGCAACCATAAATCAAATTCCCACATTGATAGATTTTGGTTCATACACACGATTTAGATTAGTGAATTCAAAAAACACTACTATTCTATTGTCATATGAGCGACTGAAAATAAAAGTCGTAAGGACAGAACATGCTTCGAATATAAAATTCTGATATAAACTTCAAGCGTAAAAATCGAACTTATATCCTTCAGCACAAGAATCGCTTGAAAAGGTCTCACGCAAAAGAGCCTGCAGGAATGAACCTCTTGTATTGCGAATCTTTTCTAAAATCCACATCGTGACGTTTCAGCCATGCGCCACCAAGCCGTGCGCCGTATTACGCGCATGTTCACTTTGCATTAGTGCAAGCGAAAAAACGGTTTGATGTTTATTTTTGTTTCGTTCGCACTCATTTGTGTCACATATAGTAACAAATCGACGAAATGCTAGTTTATCTCGGGATAGACAATACGAGAACCGATTAAAAATAAACAAATCCATATAACTTTACATTCAAGAATAAAAGTCGCTTAAAGAAAACTACCGGATATATTTTTGCCAGTTCCTGTACTTATGGTTTTTGAAACGACTCATACATCGAAGCGTCTTATGCTTGTTTTTACGCTTGAAGCTTATGTCCGATTTTTATTATTCATTTACACATTATACGAAGCTCCTTCTGCTCTTCCGGCTTTTATTTTCGACCGCTCATATTTCTTTTGATCTTTTAGTGATGCTGAAAACTTGCTGCAAACCGCTCATATTTAAAACAAAAACGATTCTCTCATTAAAAAAATGTGTAAATGAACATTTAGTCATCTTTATAAATACCCTAGATCTATACAATTATGCCAACTAAAACAGGATAAAAAAAAATTAAAGGGTTGTGTACAGGACACGACCACGGTGACATTAAAAATATAGCTTTTTTCAAGAGCGTGCAAATGAATTTTATCTATCACACATATCGACACACGTTCTTGTTCACTCGCCTGTTTTCATATGTTACAATTTGCTATATACCCTCCCCATTAAAACATAATTTATTGAAGGTCTTTTAACGGTAATCTATTAATTAATCAAGTATCTCACTATTAGAAAACAAAAAGTTCTGCTGGGAATGTGATTGTTTCCGATGCAATTACACTCAGATTTTTCACGCAGGGGATAGAGCCCGTGTAAATGAAAACCGCGTAAATTTAAAAAAAAAACGCGTTAATGAAAACCGCGTAAATTTCAAAATCCGCGTAAAAAACCTGAGTGTACTCTCCTATATAAAATACTACGCTGCTGAACAGTGCAATAACTACAGAAGCACGTTGTCAGATGCCTTACTGATAAAAAACATATAACCGAAAAATGAAACATGAAAACCAATAGGCTCTTTACCCTACGCAGCTACAAAGCGCCGTAAACATGGATTAACAAGTTACAACGCACACGCATGCATAAAAATATATTTTTTTCAAACGCAACACTCTTAAACAGCACACACCGTATTGATTTAAATCCAAACCACCCCGCCCACCCACTTTGCAAATCATTCTGTGACACCATGCTGGTACCCGACAAATCCGCACACGGCCACCGCTGCCGAAAATGCATAGCGTCTACCGCTTATTGTAGTGCCCAGACGCTGCAGCCATGATCTTACCCGTTCGACATAAGAACAAAAACTGATTCAAACGGGTACGCGTCACCTCTATTTATAAACTAGTCACTTAGGTGCGAGTGTGTGCAAATGCCAACGTTACCGAAAATCGATAGCGCTTATTGCATCGCCCGGAGACGACGTTGCTCGTGTGGGATAAGAGCAACGACTGATTTAAACGGACATGCGTTGCTTCTATTTATGACTTTTCGTGTTTCATTGAGCAACTAAGCTGCCCTCTTTTGACGGCTGTGTCTGAGAAATCTGCCTCACGAATGGTATTTTTCCCGTTTTTCGTGAACTTTTTAATTTTACCAATTTCCAAAAGTCTACTTTTATTGGGGAGATATTAAATTATTACCAATATTTAAGTTAGGTGTTTCTGAATCGGTTGGTGTATGAATGATTAAAATCCATCTAGTAATATCGGAGTTATAAGCGTGCAAACCTTACATAGTTTCGTTACATGGGATATAGTTTAGATTTTAGAATGACCCCAAGCCCCAGATAGTGGAGTAAGACATTTTTAATGTCAAAACTTTATCATTTACATTTATACAGAAACGAGTATTTTTGGTCGATCTTTCCCTCATACACTCTTCACACACAAAAATAACACTGGAAAATTTAAAAAGATCGTTAGTAATTTTAAATTTTTGTTGGTTCTTTTTGCAGAGAGTATGAGCTTTCGATTGAGGAGTTTGATAAATTTTATTTTTAAAAATGGTATTCTCTTTGGCTTTGAAAGCTTGTACTTTATAGTTGAAAGTTTTTTTTCTCTAAAAATGAATGTGCACTGTTGCATTTTTACTTTTAAAATACACTTTTCAAATATAATGTTTATTGATTAAAAAAAGAAGAAATTGCTTTCAATGCGAAAGTTTAATTATATTGTAATTTATCTTATTGTTTAAATCAGATATTAATTCAATCGAATCAGCCCAACATAATATTGCAGCTTTTACTCGTAATTGAGTAGTTCACCGCAAACTTTGACGTGATGTGTTCAATTACTAAGTTAGTAGAGTACTTATCGAACCGAAGAATCACTTTATGCCCGGTTACAAGAATCAATTTGTACTTGCGTCCAGAGTTAAAAATAATCGAAGCTCTTTTTTGACGGCTGAAAATGAACCTGTTGCGACTCGCGGTGAATAGAAAAAAAATATTAATTCAAATATCCATGCTATTCATTCAGTTGAATATCGTACAATATATTCATTTCACTAATTATATAGGAAAATGTTTTCAAATGCCGGAAAAGTATATGAAACAACAATCATCATCGCTTACATTGTGCCAGGGCATACTTTGATGCGTTTGATTCGTTGCTGCACGGCCGCTTCGTGTAATAATCGGAGACGAATGAAAATCTGCATGGATTAATGGGCGGTTTATTCGTTTGACGTTTTCAGCTGCGTCACTGAATATTGAAAATGAATGCGGCTGAATTTGATCAATTTTCATTCAATGAATTTGAATATTTTTAACTTTGCTTGCGTCGCCAGCAAAATTCATCAGCAGATTATCTTTGGTAAGAGATTGCAGTGCGCATTCACTCATCGGATGGGCATGATTTTTGGAGGCACTGCGACATTTAAAAAAAAATTAAAAAAATTGATAAACCATAACATCCCACTCCACAGACCGTCACATAGCAACACGGGATGAACATGTCAAAAGATCACACGTTGAGCGCAACATTTAAAAAGGTTTTTTAGAGTCGCTTCCGGTCGAAGGTACACGATGACTACGACGTTCATCCGATACATAATACTAGATGAAATCGATGAGCAATTTTGTTGGGTGGTGCTGGCGGATGGTCGTGCTTGGCGTTCACTCGAATGTCAAATGATTTTCGCATGAGGAAACTCATCACATTCGACACATTGCTCGCTAAGCAATATCCTTTCATCCTATGTGCATTTTAACTGAACTTTATTGCGAAACGGTAGTGACAAAACTTGCGCTCGTATTGACGTCCAAGTGATCTTGTTTCTGCTCTTTATGAGGCTCACTATTTTGTTCCAGAAAATTGGCATGTTCTACCGCCGACGAAAGAGTTCAAGGTAAATATGCATGTGCAAATATAGGCGATGTTCGGTTTTACATGTATACGTGTTTTACATTGTTTGCATTGCGTACACTTGTGTGGGTTTATGGGATGACGTTGGGCCATTGCATCGTTTAGCGTAGTCTCCACCAAATAACATACATATGTGTGTTGTTTTGGTGCCCTTGTGACAAACTTTCCCCATATGAAGATTGTAATTGGTGGTGGCTTTATGTTCTCGCTTCTAACTCGTGCGCTGTTTCTGATTTAGAGTCGAAAATTCCATTTTTCACTAGGGCATCGTTCGATAAGATTCTGTAATGAAAAGAATATTACATTTGTCGCTTTGGTAAGTTTCCAAGAATGTCTCGCTACCGTCATGGCTCTAGCTTGTCTTGGAAGTTCCTCTGTGGTTTTACGCGCAGATTTGTTCACAATCCGTGCACTGAAGACATAATATTAGTGGTGCTTGTATTTAAGACTACGACAGATGTAGTATACTCTGGGAATGAAAGACAAAATTTCACTTCAGGAAGATATTTGCAACAACAAAAAAGTACTCACTTCTAAGTAGCAGAGATGGTTGTCAAAATTCCTCCTGCATAACAAACGTGGTACACTATACTGAAACTCATCATTAGCGTCATCCTGAAATTGATCGTCGATATTTTTCAGCAAAATTCTAGTCGGCAGTATTCGGAAGCGTTTAAGAATCGCTCTATAATTATGCAAATTTCACCCAACTCTTCGTTTTCTTCAACCATAATCGATTGATTTACAGATAACTTATCAACCTTGAGTGTATAATATTCGACTCGATCGTCGTCCGTTTTGTTAACTCTGGAAGGTTTTAGGTAAGAGGCAAACTTATACCGGCGCATGTTGGAATTCATGAACCACTTTATGCGTCTGACAAGGGATCGTTTTCTTGCAGAACTGTTCCAAACAATCGAGCCACTGGTACGAACGCACCTCTGTGGGATTTCCCAGATGAACCAACCAGAACTTTTAATATAGGTCCGCGTACCATGCAACGTTGTTCCTTACTAGCATTGGCTGCCACGGAGGGTTCCAATTTTTAGTAAGGTCTGGTACTCCAAGTCACCCTGAAACGTGCGTATCAGCTCGTCAATTCCATTAAAATTTTCGATGGAATCTACTATGGAACTGCTCTGTGTGAGACAATCATACGCAACATATTCCTCCTGTTCTCCTGCTGAGATTTTACATATACACATGTTCCTGCACAACCGTCCTTTACCCTCATTTCCACTTTTACATTAATCTGCCTCAACTGATTTCATTTCGCGCAAATTATTTCATCACAATGCCGGATTTGGGTCTGAAATTGGTATATCTGTTTGAGGAACGCATTCTATGAGCCGCAAACCCCCGGTAATCCACCCAAGATACAAATCTTCACTCCGGGGCAGTAACGAAATTTCCGCTGGGAACAGTAACACGTCGTTTCGTTCCGAAAAGCATAACCGACACAAAGGCTCTCCAAATTATAGTAATTGCTGAGGAAATGGAAATGCGATTATGTATGCTGATTTGAATCATAGTTTTTGTACTTACGTAGATGCCTTGTAGCTTCACTACCGGTCCGATTTCTGTAACTGCATCCATCGATTATCGAAGGGTTTTCGTCGTTTTTGTAACTTTTAAAGAATGGCTAGAAAAATGTAAATCGAATTGTTTTTTTTCTTCTGCAAAAAACAACAAATGTTTTAGGTACCATTTACATGATCCGTCAGTCTTTCGTTGCCGGTACAAAACGTCAACGGAACGTCAAAATTAGCGACATGAAATTCCTATGGAAACATTCAGACACGTAATCATCGGCATGGAACCTTTGATGTACGGAATAATTGAATGTGTACATGAAGAATGAATTCAACTTATTCTGACGGAACAATGACGTGGCGTTGACGTTCTGTCCTGTTGACAGAAGGTGATGTATCGTGTGAACGTACGTTATTTTGACATTTGATGACGGATGGGAGATAATTGAGTGAAGTTAGCTCAATCTCATAGTTGGTGACAATCAAGGTGATCACCATAGGTGATTCCTAAATTTTGGGTGATCACCACTTCATCACTACTGGGTGATAATCACTTAACACCTTACGTGATGCCACCCCAGTATTTTCTCTATCTGCAACATATTAACCCTTAAGTATACCAATTAATTGGTATACGAATTGGAATAGGTTCGCCAAATTTTGGAAGAAGTCTATAAAATAACCCCTTGAAAATTACCTAAAAATTGTTGTAGTTCGATACAATAAAAAATCCCCAAAAATGAAATGTACCTATTAATGTGAAACACAGTGAATAATACATACAATAAAGACCCATTTTTATCAGTCTCATGGTGTATTTTAGGCTGACAAAATGGGGATATTGACTAAATCGGGCAATTTTTTTTTCTTTATAATAAACTGAAGCTGTTAAAATATTCTTCCCGTCCCTTGATGTAGTCTGATAACTATTTCTGATTATGATGAACTTTTTATTTTTGCATATTTCCATCTTCATGATAAGGAAAACATGCTCAAGAAAGGATTTACTCGAATTCAGTCTTGTTCGTCTGCTAGACCCCTCAAACATATGTTCATATTTGGCTGATAAAATCAGGGTTTCAATGTATTATAATAGATATTCAGCATTCGAAGAAGTTTCTTGTGAACGAGTGTAGAACGACTTTGTTTCTACTTACTTGAAGTCAGCGGCGTAGCCAGAAATTCGGTTTGGTGGGGGTTTGGTGAAAATCGATCATACTGTCCAAACGGCATAATTCCGAAACCGTAATTTTTGAAGTTTTAAAATTATGCAGAATTAATTTTTCAGAAAAAAGTAACAGAGTTCGTGTCTAGCGAATTTGTTGAGACTTTATTGTAGTCATGAATATTAACCTGAGAAAAATCACCATAAATACTTCTAGGACGATATACCGTCAAAATTATTTTATCAAATGATGCGCTGTTTAACGTTTGTAAAACTCATCGAAGATACTAAACCTCCGAAGTTGGCGGTTTCAAAATGATGCTATCTTGACATTTGACCTATACATATAATTGGTCATACAACAAAAATCAAATGCTCATCAAAATCGATCAGAACCTGCTAGAATCGAATGGAAATCGTTATTTTTCATAAATTTCTCTCTACATTCGGAAAGTGTTATCCTCGTTATTAATCATATCACGTTTTCGTCTCAACTCGACGCATTCCCAAAAAAACCTGTCTTAATCCACCTAGTGGTGCAATTGTGCTTGTCTCATTTATCCAGACTACGATTCCATGGCTGGTTATGTTCAATACAATGGTGGAAATGAATATTACATGTTCAGTACGATTTACACATACATACAATGGATCGACAGCCACGATCTTGAGATACTATGTGATACTGAAACATCGCTTGAAACCAGCGGCGGATCATGGAGAAAGGAGCTCCAGATCCTGCCGAAAATTTTAAACTTGTTAAGAAATTTTAAACTAGTTTTAATTTTAAAGTAGCTACCCCTCACTGCATACTCCCTCCGGGCCGGTATGATTGACGATTTTTAGAGTGATTGCATAACCTTTCTATATGAGAAAGACAAAAATGTACCAAAGTCCAAAAAAAGTCAAAATACAAATTTGATTTCAGTTTATATGGGAATTTGCTGTGTGATTGCACTCTTCAACTCGTAACTCCGGAACCGGAAGTCCAATCAATAAAAAATTCAATAGCAGCCGATGGGAAGGTTGTACCTTTCATTTGAGACTAACTTTGTGCAAATCGGTCCAGCCATCTCTGAGAAACAGAGGTCACATTTTTTCCACATATACACATACATACACACACAGACATTTTCCGATCTCGACGAACTCAGTCGATTGGCATATGACACTCGACCCTCCGGGTCGGGATTAGATTGACGAATTTTAGAGTGAATGAGAAAGGCAAAAACATTTTTGGCAAATGTTGAAAGTTATGCAATTTTTTGGTGAGCAGTTCTATGTTTCATAGACATTAAATCAATTTTAACTTCTCTTCCTATTAAATAAAGACCCTTATTACAGTACATCTCTACAAAAACGAGATCAATTTGAAAATAAATCTGAGGACTATGATTGATTACAGAACTCTGTAATTTTCTATTGGAATGTTTTCAGGCAGGAATTTGATATTGATGCTACTAGACAACTGTGAAATCAAGACCAATAGATTAGGTACATATCAGGACCCCATTCCGACAATTTATCAAAAGTCCTCATGATGTTTACAACAACAGGTTATCAATCTACGGATCAGATAATTGTTATTGTAATATTGAATTAAATCAGTCTGCATCAATAAATTTTCAACTTCAATCCAATATTTTTTTTGGGTGTGTCGGTGGGGGGGGGGGGGGTTGTATGGTGTTAAACCCCAAAACCTTCTCTGGGCTACGCCGTTGCTTGGAGTTATTTATTTGGCTTTTCATTTTCCGATATGTTTCAGATCGATCCGATGGTCATAAGTTAGAAAAATTGCAGTCAGAAGGTTCGCACAAATGAACATTTTTGCACTGATAAGTTATCAAGTTCCTTCCAGACAACTTGGAAGTGTTCGGTGCGGTGATTATTTCTAGCGGTTGTAGATAGAAAAATGAAACACAAAATTCGATTTGTCGAAATAATGTTTGGCTTATTTCAATGGATTATTACTATATTGAACAATAAATAGGCGACAAAGAGTAATCCACAAACAACAAGCCATAACTTTTAAAGTATTCAAAATAGATATTTGAAGTCTTCAGTAAAGTTATTCGCAAAAGTAAGAGCTATAAATTTGTAGAAGGCATCATTTCGATATAATCACTTCCAAGAAAATTTGTGAAAATATTTCACTCATAGGGGGATAAATCAGCAAAAGCACAATACCAAAAGAAAGGGCATATTTCCTCCATTAAATTCTCCGAAGATACTATTGACCTAAAATAAGCCGTTTTGGCGTTAATAATAGATTACATGTTTTTGGTCATATTTCTGGCAATGGGAAATGATAAAAATCTTTCGTCCGCATTTAATGTTAAATATCTCTTTTGATAATAGAGATTCGAGTGTGCATCTTCGTCGCGAGCGGTTGACTCTCGTAGAGCTCCCTTCGTGTCGGTTAATTTTCATCATTTTTGGCACAGTTCACTGTCTCCCGGTTGTCAAAAGTGTTAATAACGGTGCAATTTAACAATTATACAGAGTGAAGTGGTTTATAAAAGCATTTTCGACAGGCGCGAGTGGTGACAGTTTGTGAAAATTGAATTCCGGCAAATGAAAAAATATCTTTTGCTCGCATTACGGGCCGTCGATTCCCGATGCAAGGACAATGAAAGTGTACAGAAAACATCTAGAAACACAGTGTACATTGTGGGAATGGTGAAAAATGGTTTTTCAGAGAAAAAAATTCGATCCGAAAAGTGAAAAAATATGGCAATAAGAAAAATTGACATTCAAATAATTTGCGTTTCACCAGCGACTAGCGACTACCAGGTGTCGCCCAAAATTCTTCGCCCGAAAAATAGGTGGCAAACTAGCCGGTCGGTGCTCAGCTAATTTCGTCCGCGTCCCTTGTCAGCTTTTTTTATTGAGTGTTTCATCGGCGGTGCTATCTTTAAAAATGAGCCGCCTTGGATATTCAACTGTGTTTTTTTACTGTATTATTTTATTGCAAATGAGTAGAGGTTTTGAGTCCTTTATATTCGCGATTGCAGATATTTTGTCGCGTGTAAATTTTGGATTTTCGTTGATGTGATGGCGCTGTAAGGGAACATGTATCTGCCGGTCGGCAAACTTTTCTTTGGACTGAGCAAACTAATTTTTATATTTCTTTAGGGTTTGTTTTACCAATGGGGGAACTGAGTCACAGAGCATTCAATGTGCTTTGGGAAAACACATGGCCTTATTTGAGTGGAATGATCACTTCAATCATGTATAAGGTTTGAGCATTAACAATTCGCGAGAGGGATCGGGGACCGGTTGGCAATTCCCTTAAGTAATGTCAGCACGAAGAATAAGTGTTTTGCTGTCATTTTCATTGCTTAATTTTCTATTCTATCGCATGCCTCCACGCGAGTCTAAGTCTATTGATGACATTTGGTCCTTAGACCGGCGACAACTGGGAGCAATCAGCCTTCTGCCGATAGTAGCAGAATGAGAGTATGCAATATAGCCGAGAAAACAATACCGTAAAATTTGTTCAGAAATCAGTGCCAATAAGACTTTAATTTGACTAGTATCGATGATCGCGGGTCAATACGTACTGAAAATTCGCCGCGTCTGTTTTAATGAATCTAATTTCAAGTTCCGTTATTGGTAACAAGGCCGTGCATCAGGTTAACGATCCTCTGTATTTCCCTTCAATGTTCGATATAATCGTTCGTATTCGTGTATTTCACAAACAATCCGATATTAGAAATAGGAAATACTTTCGTTGATTTATAACATCTAGAGCTATCATAACTCTCTGTCTGTATAACGTTTTATCACTCGGTAGTTTGCAACCCAAAAAATATATCGTAGAGAAGGAATAGCGAAATTAGTCTAAATAATGTCGCAATAAATAGTGATCCGGCCCATTACACAGATAAGATTAGCTTTTCTAGGCAATACTCCCACGATCGGCTGTGTGGATGTGAAATTGCTTTTGTTTAGAAAACATAGGATACTCTCGATAGACCTTATTTTTCGAGCGATCGTGTTCTCGAAAACTAACTGAACTACTACCTAATAAACTATGCTATACAGGTCGCATCGCTTGCATGGAGCGAATCTTAGACCCTATTTCCTTCCAAACCACCAACTCCGCGATACCTGTGGAAGTTTCTGATGAACCTTCTGTATAAGATTCCTCATTTTATTCAAACGATCGCCGGGTAAAATCAGCACCGACACGATAGAAACCACGAAAAAATTCGTTGTGTGATTGAATATTATTAAGAAATATAAGCAGTGCTCCTGATAGCCGGCTTTCCGTAGTTCAAGTTGCTTATTTTGCTAATCGTATTAATACAACAAATGATAAATTTCCCAAATTCTCGGCAGCCGGCTGCCCAGAGCAATTATTACATGATAACGCTATTGGGACACTTACTAACAACTCTCCCCATCCCGTGATACATGTGGAGATGCAGAGGATTCCTCGGTCTCTAGTAGCAACATGTATCGGACTAACATTCCTTCCTTTCCCAGAAGATCTGCATTCGGACGTGGCCGGCGTCGGTATTGATCAGCATGCAGGGATCAGAATAGATTGTACAATGTGGCTCATCATGTTATTCCCAAACATGTTGTTCCAATGAACATTTTGCAACCTAATTTGGTTCTGGTCAATAACGGAGTAGCAACTACGGGCGATCTCTTATGCTTATGCTTATGCTTAATATCTCTTTTGATAATAGTCCGATTTCAACAAGCTTGTTCGAAAGGTATTCGTTAAATCTGTCTAAAAACATATAAATTGTTAATCTATTTTGTCAATTTCGGCAGATAATTCAAAAAAACTGCAAAAAACGCCATTTTTACGCATTCAAACATTCATATCTTGGAAACTAAACATCAGAATCAAAAACAAATTAATAGCGTTCATACTGTTTTTTAGTTCTTTCATTTAAAATTGGTTTGGATAAGATCGGTTCAGCCATTGCTGAGAAACACGAATGAAAATTTGTCCGTTACATACACACACACAGACACACACACACACACACACAGAGAGAGAGAGAGACATTGTCCCAAATCGTCGAGCTGAGTCGATTGGTATATAAGACTCGGCCCTCCGGGCCTCGGAAAAAATCTTGAAAGTTTGAGCGAATGCTATACATTTCTTTTATAAGAAATGTAAAAATATTAGAAAAAAGTGAATAAAATAAATTAAATGAATAATTCGAATAAGATACATAAGATAATAAACTGATCGGAATGCATACAAAGAATTAAATTAATACAAAAGTTAAAATTAGGTCACATAAACAAAATAAATAAAAACAATGCTAAATGAAAAAAATCTTTAAAATGAAATGATCATATATTTATTATTAGTCAAATATTTAAAATGCAAAAAAATAAACCAAACGAATATAATACATTAAAGGAATGAGCTGGAAAAAATGAGAATATATAATAATATTTTAAGGAAGTTGTTGAAATGAAGTAAATGAATAAAACGAATTTCACGAATTCCAAAACCATTGTTTCAGAATATTCTGATATGTTTGTGAAAAACACGTTTTCGTTCTTCTTTTCTTGACGGAATTTTTAGGATTATCTGGTGTTTCTACTTTATTGATGGTCCTTAATTAGTCATCAGAAAATCTAGAAATCAGGCATTTGTTTTGGAATTAAAAGATATCTTTTTGGTTACAGACATCTGAAAAATGATTTTGTATAGATTAGAATTTTCAGGTCCAGTATTGTAACGAGTAATTAGAAATAGTAAACTGAGAAAAGGCCACCTGTAAATAGTATTCATTCGCATTGAAATATCTAGAAAAGAGTGTCAAGTGTCCAGGTTATGTTGGCAATTATATTATTGTCGATGGCATAAAACTCGTACATGCAGTCTATTACAATGCAGTCTTTTTCCACCCATCCTTATTACTTGCGAATTGTTTCGTTCGGAACGCTCGTTCTGGAGATATGGGTTAATGAGTCCTATACAAAGCAATACCATTGCAAAGAAATGGTTCAAACTACCAGAATAAGTACTTAAATTCATCGAAAAGCCAGTTAGTATTGAAAGTGCCCCTGGACTACTTTGAGACACGAACATTCTTGAAATTACATGTCGTATTTTTTCGCAAATAAATATGCTTTTAGTCACATTGATCATGAAAAATGTATATTGGGGTTTTCAGTACAACTCAGTGTCAGTTGTGAGGAATGGTTAGAGCTGTGACATTATTTTTGCTTATAGTGCAAAATTTTGATTCCTTAAATCTTTATTTTCAATAATGCAACTGATAAATTTTCACTACAATTTTGTTATTCAAAAATACAGTTGCTCTTGATGATGCTACGAGTATAATATGAATATGAATTATATTAGAAATCCATTTTCTCACTACTAGGAGGATTACTTGATGTATTCATATACCATCCAACGTTTATCTCACGAGTGAATGCATTGCTCAATCCAACGGGTAAATACATCAACTTTGGACAATGACGGTGGATGTAGCGTAGTTGGTAAATCGATTGCCTGGTAAATCGATCGCACCTGGGTTCGAGTCCCGACCCCGCACATAGGGTTAGAAATTTTTCATAAGGGATTTTTCTAACCCGAAGAGGCGAATGACCTTAAGGCTAAAACCTCTATAATCGAAATAAAAAAACTCTGGACAAATTTGCACTTTGAAGTGAATTTACACATTATTTTGTCTTTGAAATGAACTTACATATTAATTTTTGAGAAATAGGTAATTGATTAAGTAAATTCACAAAATGTTTTCGGAATCAAAATCCTTGAATCACGCAGATGTGTTTGCATACCCGGGTATTCAAAATCGGTTTAGTTTTAACCCTAAAAAACCAGTAAAGTAATACTCTGTATGGAACGGTCTCATTTTTAGTTAGTGGAAATTGGTAAGAATGAAAATACAAAATGTTTAATATCTCCGCCACTCGTGAACGGATTTTGACAATCTATAGCTTGTTAGAAAGGTATTTTCATAAGCTTTTCGTTTATTTCACGTGATATAGTTGCCTTGTTCGAATGTTATTCGCCTCAAACCAGCCTTGTTTTGACAAAATGACCCATATCTCAGAAAGTAAAGAACATATCGAAAAACAAAAATAATAGTGTCAAATGGGAGCGTTAGGCCTTTCATTTGCAACTTGTTTCATTAAGAACGGTTCAGCCATTGCTGAGATAATTACATGACATTTTGTACATACATACATACACACATACACATACATACAGACATTGTCTCAATTTGTCGAACTGAGTCGATTGGTATATGAAACTCGGCCTCCGGGCCTCGGAGAAAGTTTTCAAAGTTTGAGCGAATCCTATACATTTCTTTTGTAAGAAATGTAAAAAGGCTCTGATATTCCTCTACCAGACATCCAGAGATGTAGAAAATGTGGACCTGATGACCTGATCAACGAGATTCCGACGCTTCCCTTTGAAATAGTTTCATCGGATCTGTTTCATTTTAATGGTAAAGAATATTTACTAATAGCTGACAGCTATTCAGGATATTTTGATTTCGTGACATTTAGCGGTAATTTTTTTTTATTTTGATTATAGTTTTAACCTTAAGGTCATTCACCTCTTCGGGTTAGAAAAATCTCTTATGAAATTTTTTTAACCCTATGTGCGGGGTTGGGACTTGAACCCAGGTGCGCTGCGTACAAGGCAATCGATTTACCAACTACGATACGCCCACCCCCAGAATTTAGCGGTAAGCTTGAATCTAGTTGGTACCGCCACACGGTACTATCTTTGATGTTAGGCCTGAGTTTAGTCTGGCCTAAGCCGATAGTACCTGTCATTGCAGAAATGGCTACATCCTGAAGACAAACGAAAACAGTGTAGAATACCGCCATGTTCCTCTTACATACATCTCAATAATTTGAATCAACTTTTTGACCTTAATGTGCAATATTATGGCCCATGGTCGTCAAACGGTGGGATAACAAAATTCTCACAAGTTTCCTATCTCATGCCTCCACGCGAGTCTAAGTCTATTGATGACTTTTGGTCCTTAGACCGGCGACGACTGGGTGCTATCAGCCTTCTGCCGATAGTAGCAGAATGAGAGAGTGCGAACAGATCTAGTCGAGAAAACATTGCCGTAAAAATGAATAGTTGATCGGAAATTAGCCTTAATACGAATAATCTGACTAGTATCTATGATCACGGGTCAATACGTATTGAAAATTCGCCGCGTCTGTTTTTATGAACCTAATTTCAAGCTCCGTTATTGCTAACAAGCCCGTGCATCAGGTTAACAATCCTTTATAATTCCCTTCAGTGTTCGTTATTATCGCTCGTATACTTGTATTCCACAATCAATCTGATATGGAAAATAAGAAATACTTTCCTTGATTTATAACATCACGCGCTATTTTTGCCTGTATAATGTGTTATCACTCGGTAGTTTTCAAGCCAATAAATATATCGTAGAGAAGAAGTAGCGAATTCTGTCCAAATACTGTTGCAATAAATAAGCCCATTACGCAGATAAGATTAGCTTTTCTAGGCAATACTCCCACGGTCGGCCGTTTGGAGTTCAAATTGCTTTTGTTTAGGGAACATAGTTTACTCTCGGTAGCCGGATGCCCAGAATTTAAAAAGAACCAAAAACTTAACAAGATCTCTTTTTAGAGTGATCGTGCACTCGAAGACTAACTAAACAACTACCTAATAAAATATGCTTGACAGGTCGCATCGCTTGCTTGGAGCGAATCCTAGACCTGATACCCTTCCAAACTACCAACTCCGCGACACCTATGGAAGAATCTGATGAATCGTCATCCTTCCGTTAAGTAAATGGAGCATCAACACTTCCTGTCTACCTTATCCTTTATCCTTCCCCGTGAACGATGGAGATGGAGGCGGCCGGCAATGATAGCTATCATGCTGTTGAGGTTTTAATATGGGTCGGATTGGTATGAATTCCTATTTACCATTTCCTAAGCAACTCTTATTAGATAAACGAAAATTCGATTGAAAAAATTCTGTATGGAACAGATATCTCAAATATTGCGAAAAAATCCGTTTTGGTATTTTGAAAAATTGGCCCCTCACTTCATCACAAATATCTCCAGTTGTACTCTACCGATTTTAATGATTTTAATATCATTTGTATTTATTTATTTCAAGTCGTCAATCAGATGTAGACCGGTTTCTTACAATAATTATTAAACTAACTTAACACTAGTTGAAATTTTGGTTTACTTTAAACTGCTGCTTAAGTTTTGTTTTCGACATAGTGAAGTCAATGCTTTCGCAATGTTTGTTGTAAATATTCATCATTTGGTTTAAAGGGCCAAACTTGGCGTAATTAGTGCGATGGCGAATTGTACAAAAGATGCTGCGGTTACGTAGTTGTCGAGAAGGAGCATAAAAATTTAGTTTCGATAAAAGTTCGATTGAATCAATACGATGTGATACAATGTCGTTTACAAATGATACCATAGAAAATTCACGACGATCTTTCAAGGTTTGAATGTCAATTAGCATGCAACGTGCTTCATAAGATGGCAAATGTAGTCCAGTCCAACCTAGTTTACGAAGAGCGAACATCAAAAACTGCTTTTGTACTGATTCTATCCGGTTTGCATGCGTTGCTGAAAAAGGCGACCAAACTATGCTACAATATTCTAGTGTTGAACGCACATAGGCTACATATAATGTTTTTATTGTGTAGGGATCTTGGAAATTATAGCTAAAGCGTTTAATAAAACCTATTGTGCTGTTTGCTTTGTTAATTATTGTGTTATAATGATCTATGAATGTTATTTTGGAATCTATAATAACTCCTAGATCTCTTATTCTGTCACACTTTTCTACTTGTTGGTTTCCCAATAAGACTCTATTGTTCTGTATATTATTCTTTCTACTCAATGTTATGGAATTACATTTTTTTAGATTCAGTTTCAGAAGGCTTTTATTACACCATGTATAAAATATATTTACTTCGTTTTGAAATGTCTGAAAGTCTTCACCATTTCTTATTTCTAGAAATAGTTTCATATCATCAGCATATATAAGAACTTTTACATTTTTTAGAATGAGGGAAATGTCGTTAACAAATAAAATAAAGAATAGCGGGCCCAAATGAGATCCTTGAGGGACTCCTGATGTAACTTGAATTGGGATTGATTTTATCCCTTTAAATCTAACAGCTTGTTCACGATTTGTAAGATATGATTGTACCCATGTAAGAAGTCCTGGCTCAAACCCTATTTTTTCTAATTTAGAAAGTAGCATGGGTATGTCGATGCGATCAAATGCTTTGCTAAAATCTGTATAAAGAGCTTCAACGTGGTTTCCGTTATCCATTGCTGTTAATGTGTAGTTAATGAATTCGAGTAGATTTGTACTTGTAGAACGCCCTTTGAAAAAACCATGTTGCACATGGGTAATTCTGTTCTTGATTTGGTGGAATAAATTTTCATTAACAATCGCCTCGAAAATCTTGGGAATGCACGAGATGATAGCTATTCCACGATAGTTACGCACATCGGATTTTTTACCATTTTTAAAAATTGGAACTAGGAAAGAGCTTTTCCATGTTTTAGGAAAACAACCTGATTCTAGAGACATGTTAAAAAGCCAAAATAAAGGAGCGGTTAGTTCTATTGACAAAGTTTTTAAGAACACCGGTGGAACGCCATCAGGTCCAGGGCTTTTAGATCTATCCAAGTTTTTTAAGGCATCCATGATTGTATGTACTTTTATCTGTTTAATGTTAATATCTCTTGAAAGTTCTGGGAGGAATGAAAAGTATTCACGCTCTCGATCCTTCTCTGAAAATGTAGTGTAAACTTCCTGGAAGAATGTTGCAAAAAGATTGCAGATTTCCTCTGAGTTATCGCCTACCTTTCCATCAAGATGCATTTCTGTTGGGAAATAGTCCGATTTTATTTTAGTTTTTACGTAATAAAAGAAGTTTTTTGGGCAAGTTTTTATATTGCGTTCTGTTCTTGCATTGTACTCTTCAAACGCGATATCAATGGCAAGGTTCAATTGATCGCATAGATTTAAATAGTTTGTTAAGTTATCTTCGCTGTTGTATTTTTTGTAGATTTTGTGTGCTTTCTGCTTACGATTTTTTAAATTTTTGATTTCTCTATTAAACCAGATGGGATGTTTTGAGTTATAGTGACGCCTTCTTTTCAAAGGTATATCTTCGTGAATGACTTCAAATAATATTTTGTAGAAGATGTCTACGGCAGCTTCAACATTTTCTTCATTTCTTAAAATCATTTGCCAGTTTATTGCATTAATTTTTTGCCTCAAGCTTTCATAGTTAGCGGACTCGTAATCAAATACCTCCTCAAATTCACTATCACCAGGTCTGTCGTTAACATGCAAGAATATAGAAAACTCAATGGCTGTATGATAAGCTTCATTCTTCCATAAGGGAGTAAGTGATTCCGTTACACAGAAGTCTTCGTCTATATTCGTCATTAATAAATCTAAATAGCAATGTCGCTGATTTCTTATGTGATTTATTTGATTAAGTCCTAAACTGGCAGATTTATCGCAAATGAACTGCAAAGTTTCATTTTCCCCTACAACAGGAAGTAGGATGCTCTCATTATCAGCATCTGGTATGAAATCAATACCGCGTTGATTGAAATCGCCATATATGTGAACTTTTACGTGCGGGGAAAGACTATTAATAATGCATTCAGCAGCATGATAAAACTTTTCGTAAGTCGTTTTTCGAGCAAAATTTGGAGGAAAATACACCGAAGCGAAAACGTGAGTTTCGTCTTTAACATGTACTTTCACCCACACATGCTCGAATTCTTTTGATTTTATAGTTTTGATAACTTCTGCATTTAGTTTTGCTGAAATCGCAATCAAAGCTCCCCCTCCTGACTTCTTACCAGATACATGACAATCACGGTCATCCCTAAAGACATTGTAATTGCTCCCGAAAACTTCTTCACTTCTCACTGTTTCGTCCCAACTAGTCTCAGTTGCTAAAATTACGGAATAATGACAACCTAATATTTTGTTTTGAATCACATTCATCTTAGTTGCACTTTTCATGCGATTAAAGTTTTGGCAATAGACCAAGATTTCTGTTCTTGACTGAGATTCTCTTGGAGAAGTGTTAGTTGAATGGGAATTAATTAGACCTAGCTCTACCTCTTCTAAATCTTGAATCGCAATATGATTTGTCAATTCATTATTATCTTGCTCTAATGAGCGCGTCGATTGCGGCAAAAACACTGACAGGCGCCAATTCCGGAGGGGTACATAGGTGTGGCAGCAGCTGTTCGATGTGAGGTGCTAGGTTGGTCGGTAGGGCACGGGTTTAAAACATCGCCTCTCTGGAATGCAATGGTAGGTCTGAACGAAGTTGAAGGTGGCCTCGAAAAACGTTTCTTTGCCTCAGCCAGTAGCTCTCTATCCAACGGAAGATTGTCGATGTCGCGGCGTTTGTTATCATGGTACGCAAATCTGCTGTGGTTGTAATCACATCCGTTATTTTTGTCGAAAATTGTGTGGTGCTTGTAACCGTGATTCTTGCGACGCTTGGTATTATTATTACTGTTACGGGTGGTGTCAAGTGCATTAGCGGGTCTCTGTTTATTCCGTTTCTTCTTTATTCTTGCTTTCTCCGCCGCTTTTTGTTGATTGAGACGCCGCAATTTACGTGCGTCGTATTCGGACCAATCAGCCTTCCATACCTTAGAGTTGCCAAGGAAACGCCAGCCTGAGTTACTGGATGCCTCGACGGACATCTCAGCCTCTAAACTAGGGGAGGAATCTGTTGTGGGTGAAGCAACAGTCTTTTGTTCCAGTGAGTTTACTGCGCTAGAAATTTGCTTTAACTCATCGATAATATCATCCGTGAAAGTTGGGTTTACATAACTCATATTCTGTGCCGAACAGTTGTTAGCCATGTCAGTTATCACGCTGCTGACCTTTTCAATTTCTGAACAAATTTGTTTCAACTCGCGTGTCATATCGGTGGTCAGTTCATTGACATAGGCTGCGATGTTGTTTTTCGTAGCTTTCATCGATATGTCGAATAATGATGTTAAGTGATTTTTTGTGGCAACGACATCAGTTTTGCCAGTTTTGTTGGAAGCAGCCAGCTCATTCCACAACTCCGAGGTTTTGGCTATGTGTGCAACCGCGTTATTATGATTAGCTGCAGTTGTTTTAATTTCGCCTTTCAACTCGTTTAAGAGCATTTCGATACATTCAAATCCATCTCGGACATTGAAGTTGCTAAATGTGGATGTGAGTTTGTGATTCGACTCCATAACTAGCTTGTTGAGGTTGATGGCTTCTTGTTGTTGTCTGTACAGTTTATCGAAATTTAACTCCATCACGAGACGCTTCTGGCACTCGTAGCATATTGGCAGCGTGTATGTTAGTATTCTTTGCTCATGATTCCTCTGAGCACCAACGCATGCAGCGTGAAATTTTTTCCCGCATGATCCATGGCAGTACCACACATGTTTGTCGTCACTCACTGTACAATTATTAATCGCGCACGGCATGTTTTACTTACGCAGCAATGATAAATGAAAACAATACAAATTAAAACACGCACGGTTAAACTTTAAACGGCGCAAATGGAAACGCGACCGAACTGTAACGACGACTTAAATGCAATTTGATCGACAATTGCAAGACCTATCAATTATTCCTAGAACATTTTTGATCACTATTACAATTAAATCTCTATTCAGTAATTAATTAAAAAATAAAAGCTATTTCTTGCAAAATTTTGGAATTTTTTTTATTTGATGGTAAACTACTCAAAGAAGAAAGATTTATTAAATATTTTTTATTCGTTGGTATTGAAATATGATCAATTACGAAAATAAGGAGCGTTTGTTCACTGGAATCTAAATAAAAATATAGAAGTTATGAGTATTTTTGTAAAACATAGAAAAAGTCAGTTTTTTAGAGTTTTGCGTTTCTCATATAGAAAGGTTATGCAATCGGTCGGAATTTCAACTTTTCAACCGAGGCCCGCAGGGCCGAATATCTCATACCATTCGACTCAGTTCGTCGAGATCCTAAAATGACAGTATGTGTGTGTATATGTGTGTATGTATGTATGTACATGTGCATGTGTCAAACAATCTCACCGACTTTTCTCAGAGATGGATGGACCGATTTGTACAAACTTAGTCTCAAATCAAAGGTACTACCTTCCCATCGGTGGCTATTGATTTTTTTATTGATCCGATTTCCGGTTCCGGAGTTACAGATTGAAGAGTACGATCACACTGCAAATTCATATATACACTGGTACCACCATTATGTCCAAATGATGCGATACATATTAAAATGTGTGCAACATTGCTAGGATTTGCGTGTCTAGATCATTGATGACCCACCGAAGTCGCTTTGACCACATTGGTCACCTATTATGGTTCTTAATGCCCCGGGGAACTTACCAAGTTCGTACGTTAATGTCATACCTATTTCTCAGCGAATTCTTTACCGATTTTTACAAACTTAGTCTCAAATGAAAAGTAAAATATTCCCATTGGCTGCTGTTGAATTTCTAAGTGATCGGACTTCCGGTTCCAGAAATACACGGTGATAAGCACTAACACGCAGCAAATCCCGATTTTAACGTATACGGCGATGAATGTAAAAAGGTGATTTTTTCCAAAATGTGATCACAACTGCTTTGATTTGTAGCTCTAGGTCACTAATAATCATTCAAAGTTGCGTTGGCCACATTGGCCACCATCGACGGTTCCGGAAGCCCCAACGGAAGAATCCAAATTCAGAATAACAGGTACATCCATTTCTCAGTGATGACTGGACCGATATGACCAAACTTAGGTGTTATGTCACTTAAAACTGTTATTAAATTTTATTTCTATTCGACTTCCGGTTACGACCCCGTTGGGTCATCAACGATCTGGACTCGCAAATACAGGTAATGTTGCACACATTTTAATATGTATTGCATCATTTGGAAATCATGGTGGTAAGAGTTTATATATGAATTTGCAGTGTGATCGTACTCTTCAATCTGTAACTCCTGAACCGGAATTCGAATCAATAAAAAAATCAATAGCGACCGATGGAAAGGTGGTACCTTTCATTTGAGACTAAGTTTGTACAAATCAGTCCAACCATCTCTGAAAAAAATCGGTGAGATTGTTTGACACATGCACATATATATACATACATACACACACATACACACATACAGTCATTTTACGATCTCGACGAACTGAGTCGAATGGTATAAGATATTCGGCCCTGCGGGCCTCGGTTGAAAAGTCAAAATTCCGACCGATTGCATAACCTTTCTATATGAGAAAGGCAAAACTCTGAAAAACTGACTTTTTCTATGTTTTACAAAAAAAATCATAACTTCTATATTTTTATTTAGATTCCAGTGAACAACCGCTCATTGTTTTCGTAATTGATCATATTTCAATACCCACGAATAAAAAATATTTAATAAATCTTTCTTCTTTGAGTAATTTACCGTCAAATAAAAAAAAAATCAAAATTTTGCAAGAAATAGTAATTATTTTATAATTAATGACTGAATAGAGATCTAATTGTAATAGTGACTAAAAATGTTCTAGGGATAATTGATAGGTTTTGCAATTGTCGATCAAATGATATTAAAATCGGTAGAGTACAACTGGTGATATTTGTGATGAAGTGAAGGAACAATTTATTAAAATACAAAAACCGATTTTGTCGCAATATCTCAAAATCTGTTCCATACAGAATTTTTTCAATCGCATTTTCGTTTTCAGCGGGCCATTTTACTACGGAAATGATAAAAAAAAAAGTTGAGGATATCACAACTTTTTGAAATTTGTGAACTACACACCTAGAAAATATAGTGTAAATTTATGTCTCCTGACCCTGACATATACGAGCATCAAAAATGACTTAGTTTTACGTTTGATTTTAATTTTACATGACGTTTAATTTCGTAAATCATGTAATTTTACTCGTCATACAGCGTTTGTTCTGAATGGTAGGAAGTGTAATTTTATGTCATTGCGCATGTAAAGTATATGTTTCATGTAAAATTAAACGGAATACGGTAATGTTCCGTCATTTCGTAAATTACGGTTTGTTGAATTGTGTCATGTTTGCAATTACGTCAACGATAGAATTCAGATTTTTTTGGTGTGTAGTGTAATCAGCAGTCAAACATGATGAAGTCAGTGTGCAATCCGCCAAAATCATCGTCACAACGCAACGCAACGCAACACAACGCAAATATTATGGCCCATGTTGCACACAAACCATATGAGGGCAAGTAAGCAAGTTTTATCCCGTACGAAAAACAGGTGTAATCGAATTTTAAATGCAATTTTTTAATATTCTTTATCGTACACCGAGATAAAATAACTATCGAAATCCATAAGAACTACTTATGAATTTGCGCCAAAAGGATCCCATATAGAAATCATAAGTGTGTCTTATGATTCAGAGGGGAAGTTGGCCATTGGATCACTTAAGAATTTCATAAGCCATGCTTATGAAATTCTGAGGATACTCTTATGATTTTCATGCCATTATACTTATATTATTCATCATGGTAAGAGTTTGTGAATAAGAACACCTTTTATATTTCTTTTTTCTGGTCATATATTTTTAAAATCATTAAGCATAATTTACATACGTTTTCAAACAAGTCTCCAGTTCACCTACTTGGAAGCCCTTTGTTTCTGAAGCACTATGGTTCGGCTAAGCATCCATCGTAAAAGTTTCAGTCATGCTACAATATTGCTTAGGTGCTGTCAAATATATACAAATAATATGAGACAATAGTCAATGAACACAAAATAAATACTCACATTAACTTTCCATTCGTTTGAAACAGCTAGTTTAGTTCAATGTGAATTGTGTTGTGTGTACGCTAGAACTGTTGATCTCTTTTGCTGTTGTTTATCGCTTGATTTACTTGTGAAAATTGTGTCTGGTGGCCGCAAAAATCGCTCTATCGTTTAAACATTGATCGATTGATTGAAATCATATTTTATATCTTTGATTTCGGTTGCAAGAAACCATTAAAACGAATAATTATTTACATCGAGATACGCAATCCGTGCTTTGAATTGACTACCATTGTTCATAGGATTGATCGAGCAGAAAATGGAATGTAAGAAGTGCTGTTTGTCTATTGACGCTAACACCGATTTGTATGCAGTGTGTGAAGGAAGATGTGGTGACAGATTTCACGCAGTGTGTGTTGAGCTCACAGCAGACCAAATTAGTTCATTCTCAAATAATCTAATTTGGCTTTGTGATGACTGTGTCGGCATTTTTTTCAAAATACGCGATAGAATGGAGTTGCCAACGAAGCCAACAACTGCTGTGGAACATGAAATATTAATGATTAAAAAGCAGATCAATGAAATCTTTAGTACGCTGTTAATGCTTGTTCTGGGCGAATCAGCTGGAAAAAGCCAATCAACTCCCGTTTCATCACCCGTACCACAAACTAACATGCGTTCGAGTATACAGCAAACAGTAGCTGCGACAACTTCTGAATCGCTCCAGTCATTACCGTCCACCAGTTCCTCGACAGAAAGTGATAAGAAATTTGCACTTTTCCTATCCAATGTTGACAGCAATGTGTCTGAAAATGAAATTTCCCTTATGGTTTCCCATTCTCTCGGTATTAGCAGTATCAGCGATATCGCAACGACTAAACTCGTCCCAAAATGGGTGAACTGCAATTCGATTGATTATGCGTCGTTCAAAGTCGTTTTGCTCGCCCGGTGGAAAACTCGAGCTTTGCAGCCGTCATCGTGGCCTCGTGGATTGAAATTCCGAGAATTCGTTCGTAGAGAAACTTGGAAACCTGTGATTGATGGATAAATTTGTTTGATTTGTTTTGTTATTTAAATGTACCGATGTAGTTCGACATGTTATTGTTATTGGTGATGTCATTTTAAATATTAAATTATAATGTTATATGATTTGTTGATACTCTGTACTATTTTAGTTATAAGCGTTCAATTAGACCCAAAAGGTCCGTTGGAATAATAAATAAATACAAATACAAATACAAATACAATTAAGTAAAGCCATGTCAAGTGATCCTCGAATTTTTCGCAAAATCACCGATCTTCATGAGGTATATTTTATTGTATAGGGATTATGGTGAATAGCTTTTGGTATAAATATTTCGTTACAATTCCTTTTTTTCTTTAAGATATTAACCCTTAAACTTTATTGCTTGATAAAATTGAAAATTTTATATCTCAAGAACTACTTAAGATAATTCAAAGAATTTTTGCACACTTATGGAATGATATTTGCACTATCTTATAAAAATATTTTTACTTTATAATTGCGTGAATAACGGTACTTTGCATCTATTTAAAATTTTCAATTGTATTTTTTCTTGTGTTCTTCACGCTAAAAATTTTCAAAACGTATGTTAAGTTATGCGGCAATCTTTCACCTTCAATAATCTGTATTTATAATTTTTCATTTTTGTTCCTATCGAGAGTTATGGAGGATTTTGTAACAGTGCGCTGTTTCAACGCACGGCCCACTTTGATGCAGCCCGCGAGAACGTTCATATTGGCAACGTCGCACGTCACTACGTCAGAAAGCGCATCGTGTAGGAAGAGCGCATCGCATGACTAAAAGAAACCATATCTCTCGATTAGCGCAAAAGGGCAAACTTTTCAATATGAATTATCGAAGGTAATTTTTTTCCGGATATTTTGAGATGCGTTAAATTTTTTTGACTGAAGTGCACAACGAAAATTATAGTTGTTAAATATATTTTTTATTATTATAATTTAACGCTACTAACGATTAACATCTTTAAAAACACTTTTGTTAGTCAAAATACATCTACGTTATATCCAAATTCTTTTTTAGTCTACAACATTACTATATGAAAGTGGAAAATCTTATGCCAACAGCATTTTATTCCACGTTTTTATTTTCACCGAGTGAACAACGATGTGTCTTTTGAAAAAAGTTTTCATAAAATCTGTTGTTCCATCGCATCGATGTTGGGGTTTTTTATCACTATTGCTTTTGTTAATTCTGTTGATTGGTGGTTCTCCATGTTCTGGTATGATATTATTTATTTTTGTCGAATTTCAATTATTCATCAACGATATTTATTTCAAAATCCTCGTTACAGTTTTCCGCATGTACCTGTTAAGTCATCGAATATTCCAGTTCCATTACTTTGGCAAACACTATAAGAAGAAAAATTAAACGCGTAAATTTTCCTATATTTTAAACGCGTTATAGAGGAACCCATTACTATAAACATTGGATGTAAAATCGAAAATTTAAGGAAAATTGTGTTTTGTTCATGTCCATATTTATTTTCGTTGTATTTTTTGCGCCCATTACGACATATGCTACACATGTGTTGACCAATATAATTTTTAAATTTATCACTCCACATGGATGCCATAAAAACAAAATACGACGAACATATTTATGATTTTTTTTTAACGGAATACATCATTCGTGTGATCGACCCATATTTATAACATAAATCAATCGAATGTTTTTTGAGCAAATATTGTACATCTTGAGATAATATAGCATTTCGTCCAGTTCTCGCTATATGGGAAACACCCAAGTGCGATCGAAACAAAAACAAACGTCAAAACGTTTTCTCACTCGCACTGATGCAAATTAAATGAGCGCGTAATTTAACGCACGACCCGATGACGCATGGCTGAAAAGGCGCTATGTGGATTTAAGAAAAGATTCACAATCTACCTCTTAGACAGAAGCAAGTGAAAATAAAACGTGGTGAAGTATGTCAATTTGTGAAAAATATGCTAACGCAGATTAAAACATACCCACTGCTCAACTTTGCTCATCGGCTGGCAATAACCGAACGCACTTGTCCGAGGTATTAAGTGACAGAAAATTAAATAACTCTTGAACAATATAATAACGCTAAAGAGCATGCAAATTACTCAGAAAACATTCACTTTCAATTATTCATAAAGAAAAGCTTGTCTTTTTGCTTTAATCTCAGAGATGCCAATTTTGAACATGAGATACGCTCCTTCAAAGCGATGCGCATTAGGACGTTGCGACGTGCGGCATTGCCAATATGTACGTTCTCGCGGGTTGCATCAAAATGGGGCATGCGTTGAAACAGCGCACAGTTACAAAATCCTCTATAACTCTCGATAGGAACAAAAATGAAAAATTATCAATACAGATTATTGAAGGTAAAAGATTTTCGTATAATTTGACATAAGTTTTGAAAATTTTTAGCATGAAGAACACAAGAAGAAATACAACTGAAAACTTTAAATAGATGCAAAGTACCGTTATTTACACAATTATAAACCAAAAACATTTTTATAAGATAGTGCAAATATCATTCCATAAGTGTGCAAAAATTCATTGAATTATCTTCAGTAGTTTTTGAGATACAAAATATTCAATTTTATCATGCAATAAAGTTTAAGGGTTAATATCTTAAAGAAAAAAAGGAATTGTAACGAAATATTTATACCAAAAGCTAATCACCATAATCCCTATACAATAAATTATACCTCATGAAGATCGGTGATTTTGCGAAAAATTCGAGGATCACTTAACATGGCTTTACTCAGTTACAGGATCAACTAAATCGACGAATTCCAGTTTCGGGGTTTCAGAACGTTCCATGCGAGGCTGACTTGTGTGCTCACCTTACTCATTCCTTACTAGGCTTACTTCTATGCTCGCCCCACCCATACCATGTGAGGCTGCCTCTGGTGCTCACCCTATCACCTGATTCACTCTCAATCGTGCCACTCTATTGTACCTCTGTCACTCCCCCTGGCATCCCATGTGGGACATTTTTCTTAGGCCCCACTTCTGACATACCATGCGAGGCTGACTTTTGTGCTCACCTTTTTCATTCCTTGCTAGGCTGACTTTTGTGCTAGCCTCTACCAACCTGTGAGGCTGACTTTTATGCTCACCCTTAACATGCAGTGTGAGACTGACTTGGATGCTCACCCTTTCACTCCTCTGCCACGCCATGAGGCATCGATAGCTTAGTTCCAACATACTACGCTACGACCCTCCCGTCTTGGCATGAGGCAGTCCACTTATACGCCTATACACTCACTCTTCTGTCTTGCTTCGGGTGGCTGGGTTTACCCCTTACGCGTTTGCCATTCGCTGCGCCAACCTGCCTCAGCATGAACAGACCATTCACTCGCTTTTTTGCGCTTGGCCTTTTTCGCTCCAGCTAACCAATCACTAGTTAGCCGTGCCCGTCGTCTGTTGCTCGGTTCGCCAGATTACCTGCAGCCTACTGGCAATCTGGATGGTAGCAGCCGAGACTGCGTTCCACTTCTCCACCGATTGACACATCCGCTGAATAAGGGTAATCGGGGGTTGTGTCCCAGCCACAGACGTCAAGCATTGCTCTTCTTTCGACGTCGAACCGATGACATACGAACAGTATGTGTTCGGCAGTTTCATCTACACCTGGGCAGTCCGGGCAGACTGGGACCTCCGCGTGCCCGAACCTGAGGAGGTACTGACGGAAACAGCCATGGCCTGACAGGAATTGTGTCAGGTGGAAGTGAACTTTCCCATGGGGTCTTCCCACCCAGCTCGATATGCTAGGTATCAGCCGGTGAGTCCACCTACCTTTCGAGGAGTTGTCCCACTCACGCTGCCATCTGGCGACCGAGGTCGCCCTGGTGCGCTCGCGGGCTCCTCTATTTCCACGCAGCTCAAAGCACTCCTCATCTTCCCGAATGACCAGCCCGACTGGCATCATGCTCGCTATCACGCAGGATGCATCGTGTGATACCGTGCGGTAGGCAGATATCACTCTGAGGCACATCACGCGGTAGGTGCTCTCCAGTTTCTGTAGGTAACTGGTTACCCTCAGTGCTCTTGACCATGACGGGCCGCCGTACCCGAGGATAGATACGGCAACGCCTGCCAGTAACCTACGTCTACTGGCGCACACCTTTGAGCTGTTGGACATCATTCTCGATAGTGCCGCAACAGCAGTCGACGCTCTCTTGCACGTATAGTCGACATGGCTGCCGAAGGTCAGCTTGTCGTCTATAATGACTCCGAGAGACTTCAGACTTCGCTGTGAAGTGATCGCGACTTCTCCCACATGGATAACTGCATGTTGTGCCGACTTGCGGTTGTTGACGATAACTACCTCCGTCTTATGATGAGCGAGCTCCAGGCCTCTCGCGCTCATCCATTCCTCCACCGTGCTAATCGCGTGTTCTGCGGTTAGTGCTACCTCAGGAATTGACTCCCCGTAGACCTCCAAGGTTACGTCGTCGGCAAAGCCGACGATCTTGACCCCAGGAGGGAACTTCAGTCTCAGAACCCCGTCATACATGAGGTTCCATAGCACCGGGCCTAGGATCGAGCCCTGCGGGACTCCGGCGGTAATCGGAACCCTTTTCTGACCGGCATTGGTCTCATATATCAGTACGCGGTTTTGGAAGTAACTTTCCAGGATCCGGTACAGACCCACCGGTAGGCTAAGCCGGTGTAACGAGAGCGCGATGGCATCCCAGCTTGCGCTGTTGAATGCGTTCTTCACGTCAAGTGTCACTAACGCACAGTATCGAATACCTCGCCTTTTTCGTTGGATCGCTATCTCGGCAGTATTTATCACTGAGTTGAGAGCATCCACTGTGGACTTACGCTTCCGAAAGCCAAACTGGTTGCTTGACAGACCGTCCGTACCTTCCGCGTACGGGGTGAGCCTGTTGAGGATGATCCTCTCAAGCAGTTTGCCAGTCGTGTCTATCAGACAGATTGGTCTGTACGCCGATGGGTCGCCTGGCGGCTTCCCGGGCTTCGGCAACAGCACCAGTTTCTGCCTTTTCCATCTATCGGGGAAATGGCACTCGTCAAGGCATCTCTGCATAGCTAGCCTGAACATGTTCGGGTTCGCTATGATCGCTGCCTTGAGAGCGTTGTTTGGAACTCCATCCGGCCCTGGAGCTTTGTTCATTGCTAGGGATTTAGCCACTGCGAGTAGTTCTTCATTCGTCACTGGAGCCACCATTTCGACCGTGCCCGCACTGTCTCGTAGTGCAGGTGGCCAGGGGCTTGTGGCTCGAGACGGGAAGAGTACTTCGATAATCGTTGCCAACCGGTCCGGAGACCGTTCTGGGGGTGAGGAGCCCCCTTTGGTCTTGGCCATCACAATCCGGTAGGCGTCACCCCACGGATTCGCGTTGGCACTCTCACACAGGTTGTCGATACACGCTCTCTTGCTGCTCTTAATAGCCTTGTTAAGGGCCAATTTCGCAGCTCGAAACACTTCACGGCGGTTCTCTCTTGCATCCTCGGTGCGAGCTCTTTGCATCCTACGTCTAGCTCTGAGACAGGCTGACCGTAGAGCTGCAATCTCGGCACTCAACCAGTATACCGGGCATCTACCGTTTCTTGGTAGTGTTTTTCTCGGCATAGTGGCGTCGCACGCGCGTGATAGAACAGCTACCAGCGCATCCCCGCTTAGACTGTCGGTGTTGGCCTCCAGTCCCAGGGCCGCGGTGAAAGCTTCGCTGTCGAAGTGATTGGACTTCCACCCGCGTACCTGACAGGGATCTCCCGCCCTCGGATGCTGCACACCATAGTTGATCTTAAAGCGGATTGCTAAATGATCGCTATGGGTGTAGCCTTCGTCTACCCTCCATTCCATGCCTGGAGCCAGACTCGGGCTGGCAAAGGTCAAATCAATCCACGCCTCCACTCCGTTTCTACGGAATGCACTAGCGGAGCCATCATTAGCTAGCACAGTATCGAGTTTCGCAAGCGCTTCCATTAGCGCTTGACCCCTGCTATTTGTACAGCGGCTGCCCCACTCCACTGCCCAAGCGTTAAAGTCTCCCGCTATGACTACCGGTTTCCGGCCCACTAGGTCCGACGAGAGCCTGTCGATCATCTGGTAGAACTGTTCTATTGGCCACCTTGGTGGGGCGTAGCAGCTGCAATAGAACACACCATTGATCTTGGCAATCGCCACACCCTCGGCGGAGGGGTGTATTACCTCTTGAACCGGGAACCGTCCCGTTGTACAGATTGCCACCATTCCAGACCCGTCCGACACCCAATTGCCGTTTCCGGCAGGGATGCTGTACGGGTCTGATAAGAGGGCGACATCTGTCCTCGACTCCGAGACCGACTGCCACAGCAGCTGTTGGGCTGCTGCACAATGGTTAAGATTTAGCTGTGTGACTCTCACGGCTTCTTCTTATTTAACTCGCCGAAGGGACACGAAGGTCCGCCCATAGCATGTTTATGGGCTTGCTTCTTAGCGGTGCAGATAAGGCACTTATATGCCTTAGTGCACCCCCGCTCTTTATGTCCCTCCTCGCCGCAGCGACGACATAGCTTGCTCCTATCTATGCCTTTGCATTCGTATGCTTTGTGGCCGGATTCAAGGCACCGATAGCACCTATCCACTGAAGGCGGCTGGGGTATACTAATAGGGCATACCGACCAGCCGATCTTCAGCTTCCCTTTCTCGGTTACCTTTTTGGCATCCGCCTTCAGTAGCCTGAGGTAGGCTACTTGGGTGCCAGAGGGTCCGTCTCTCAATCGCACAGAGGCCCGCTCGATTGTGACGTCGCAGTGCTCCTTGACGGCTGCGACGACGTCTTCTGCGGTCGTGAACTCGTCCAAGTGCTTGCACTGGAGAGTTGTTTCCGCACCTAGCGACCTGATTTGGGCGCCCTCACCAAGGACCTCTTGGGCCAAGGCCTTGTATACTGCACTTGATTGTGCGCCTCGCTTCAGCACCAGGAGCATTTCTCCCGTGTTGGTGCGTCTTACGCTACGCACATCCTGCCCAAGGGCCGAGAGGCTTTCGGCCGCCTTCATCGATTTGAGAACATCGGCGTATTTGTCCTTGTCGGTTTTTAACCACAAGGCTTCGCCTCTGTCCTTGGCCTTCCTCGCAGGCCGCGGTACCTCCGGTTTCGGTGCCGGCTTTTTCTTGGTGACCAGCGTCCAGGGGTTTGAGACCCCCTGCCCCGGTCGTGCCGGGTTGCTGGTACCATCGCTCTCCACAGCGAGGTCACTCTCGCCCTCGCTTACCTCACCCAGGCGGCGTTTGACCTTGACGGTTGCACGCCGAGTGGTGTCGGTTTTGGCACCCTCGCCTGGCGACTTCCTAGGGCGCTTCGCATTCGATGCCGTCTTGCGATTGCCCTTTCCTTTTCCCTTCGAGGGGAACTCGGTCGCCGCTCCGATCGACGTGGCTGCTCCGTAGAAGATAAAGGCCACTGTCTGTGAACCTCTATCGACCTTCTCTCTTTCCTCCCTATTGGAGGCCACTGTCTGGGTTTCTCTGTCGGGCCTCTCCCGACATTCCACCCTCTCAACATAGGCCTGCTGTTCCTGTCTTGCGACACGAACAGCTTTCCGGAGCTCCAGGAGGCTAAACTTCAACTCCTTGGCTATATTCTGCTTTGCGCTAGCGAAGTCGATTATTGAATCGAGTTGCTTCGCTACTTTGCGCATCGCAGCTATTGGCCCCTCCGATGCATTGGTAGGGTTATTACCTACCGCTGCTGGGGGGTCACTGGTGCTTTCGGATGCAGCACTCATTGCTCCACTACTCTCCCCACGGGGGGAGACCTCGCCAAACCACCTCTAGCGAAGGGGTTTGGCACCTCCGACTGTTTGTTATTTTTATTTTTGTTCTCCATGTAAGTACCCACGAGTAGCGCGAGAAATATATGTCCGCCACGCCAGAGCTCCGCATTAGCGTGGTAAGGGACGCTTACTGTGGGGGTTGCCCAGGTACCCCACAGGCTCCGTTAACGATCGAGCATCTTTTTCACCCCCTCGATCACTCATCCCTCGGCACGGGTCGCTTCACGCCTTGGAATTGGGGTTATGCCCTACCTTGCTTTACGTGGTGATCTCGGCCCGGATCATCACAACCATCCTCCTTTACCAGGGCTTTGGACCTGTAGCTCTGGTTCTCAATAGTTCCATGTACGTATGTTATTACAGACATGCTACTATTGGGATCCGTCATTCGCTAGCGGAGTCTTACATGTCTTGGAATGTAAGCCTGTGTACGTGAAACCATTTGCTACAGAGCGGTGTTATCAGGAGATACCAGTTAAATATGGGAACGAAACCATGTTTTTAACACCAGATACACGAACATTATGAGAGGAACGGAAATCGAATGTACCCGAGAGGAACGGAAATCGAATGTACCCCGTTAATGCCAGCTAAGTTTCAATTTGGAGGACGATGGTACACGATAGATGGGAACATCAGGGAAACTATTGCTCCCCAAAAACTTACAACAGACATCATAACAAAATGGAGTTATACGTCACTACCCAATTTGATGGAGAGCGGTGTGTATGATACTGACATCGTTCAGAAGATGCGTAATCTGATATATGAGCAAGGAGATCGACGTATAGCATCAAATGTGCTTCATAAAATTATGTCGAGGCAGGTGCCAGATAGAGAAGGATTTCACTTCGACGCCTTGATATCGGGTGAAATAATCGACAATGAAATCGACAAATATTGGAGCACACTTAAGTCGTGGTCAAACTGGTTAGGTAATTTGACTTCCACTATCATCGGGTTATATGCTATCGGACGCGCCTTCAAGTTCATCATAGATACGGTAATGCACGGAAGAATTTTATACGACATCTACGGTTTCGGATGGCAACTGATTGCTGCTTTTTGGGACTCCATGACATCGTTTTTAGCCCATAGAAGCACAATCAAGAATCTACAACCTTCATCAGATCGAGCCGATCAACGCGCTACTACAACACCACTAGAAGTAAACCCACCAGAAGCTGAAGCATCATCATCATACAGAGGACAACTTTGTGTTTGCGTCAAAAATTTATTTGTGTCAAAAATATTATAATTATATTCAATGATTTGTAATGATAACAATAATAATAATTAATAGTGAATTAATTAGCATCGTCGCTCTCATATTGTTGTAAATCATATCAATTTACAGGGGCCGGAATGTTACCGCGCGACGAGTCAAACGTTGCAATGTGCAACATCTCAAATAAATGTATAAACAAAAACGAACCATGCGCTAGCCCTCAGCCATGCGTGAGTGAAGAAAACAGAATTAAAAATAGAACCAGAGCATGAGATGCATACTGGAAATGTTTGTCTATCAAATAATGTAATCAATGCAAGAGGTCTATTTGGTTAGGCTAGGAACTAGTATATAAGGCCAAAGATTGTTAATAAAGTTAGAATTTTTCGGTTAGTCTTAATCGATGCGTCGTGCTGTACACACCGAAATTCTCCCCTATAGGGTTTTAAAGGTTCTTTCGCTGCGAAAACCGTTCTGAAATCCGTAATAGTAATATAGGTCTCCACTTGCAGTGAGATACTAGTCTATTTTGGTTTCAACGTCTATCTCAGCGCTAAAAGAACTGTTCTTATATTGATGTAAAACAATTCCACTTTAGAAGCGCCGGCTCTCATATCGTAGAGCACTAGCCTAAAGTCTGAAGAAGTTTATCTCAGTTCTTCTACAATTCCACGAAAGGACGTCTCTAGGTGCCAGCATCCAATCGTTTCGTTTCCATTTCCTTGGCGCGGAAACAGGGGTACAAATGTAACTTACGCGTTTGATCGCAATTTTCGCAGGTAAAAATGCAAACAAAAGAAATGTATAATACACCATTTTCTTAATTTTTAAATTGCAAAACCAGCTGTGTAAGTGGAAGTACGGAATTTATTGAATCAATGATAGAAAAATTTGTTTGAACAAATTAAAAACTGAAAAAATCGCCGCTTTGATTTTTTTCACAAAAATTACTATAATTTTACAAATTTTCAACCGATTTGAAAAAAATCAAATGATTCTAAAAGTTGAAAGAATGATCTTGATACGGTATAGGGTAACCAACCTAATTTGGACCCTACATATCTTGGACCCTGTTAATGTATTTGCCTCCTACACTGCCAAGTTTCTCTGCATTTATTTGGTTTGATGCAGCAATTACATTCCTTGGGTTGTCTATTAAGTTTCAATATCATTAGTTCATCTCTAATTGTTTAAAATTATACAGAATCCATAGTTTTCAAAAATATCACCGAAAACGTTTCATGTTTCAACGATAGCCAAGAGGAACCGGTGGAAATGATACATTTTCAAATTGGTTTTAAATGTACAATTATAATATTTTTTTATCGATTTAATTAGTTTGTCTGATTTGGTATTATGCATGTTACGTGTTTGAAAAGGTTTCTTCGTAATGTTTTATCTAAAAATCTTGAATAAATGGTATCCACAATATGTCTTAAAAATTCATATCAACTTATTTTGGACACCCCTCGATTTTCTTTCTTGACAGCTATTTGTTTATCGAGTTAGAATAATCAAAAAATGAAAAATTTCGTAACGGTAGGTCACCTGCTCTTTTTGGTCAAATTCTTTAAAAATGTTCAAACCAATGGATGTCGAAAATCAAACGATTGAGGAACATTTCATTGAAGACCATAATATGACCAAAGAGGAGACTTCTAAAATCCATGTTGAAGAACATTTGGTCGGTGTTAAGTCAGACCGAACTAAGTGACAAAATATTGATTTCGAGAAAAACGAGTTTAAAGTTTGAATCGCAGCATCCTTTACATTATGATTGGCAATTATTTTGTGCCATAATTCTTGTTTATTGTTACATATTTCAAATCTGATAAAAGACAAATGTAGCTGACGAAATTTTTTATCCAGTGATATCATTATCTCATTTTTTGATGTTTTGCGACTTGGCCCGGTCTCACTTAACACCGACCATTCGTAGTTCGAATTTGTTGAATTCGACGAGCTATATGTTGACAAATCTAAGTGATATATCACAGCTAAATAATTATAATAAGAGCACAGAGAACAGACATCCATGATCCAACAAAAATATTTAAAAAACGTGTGTAAACATTTGAATTAATATACGATAAACACTAGCGCCGCCACACCAACCTATCCCAACTATCCGTCAAATCCATTCCGGAACCGGTTCGAAATCCTGAATGGATTCCGTATGAAATCTTGCTCAAAGAAAACAACCGATTCCGACTCTATCGGTTGATGCATTTGAGCTGGAATTCATAATGAAAGTCCGAACCGGTTCCGGACTAGTTTGACTGGGTAGAGGAATAACCGCTGTCAATTCAATCGGACTCAGCCACAAAAAAACATGACGACACTAGCGCACCTGGTTTGGATATCCCAACTACCTTCGAAACCGTTAGAGATTTTACACAAGTTGAACGCTGAAGATGGACGTCTGTTCTCTGTGATAAGAGTGTGCTTGCTGAATTCCTAGAATCGCCTGAAACACTCACACGATCATGAACAACACGATTCGAGCGACGTAGTCCTGCTGTTTTAACATTGCGCCGAACAGTTGAATACCACAAGGCGAAAACTGAAGAAAAAAGGAAAGTAAAGGAAGAGAAACAAAGAAAAGCTGAGCTTAGAAAGAATAACAAGATACCACCTCGTAAACAAAAGAATTAAAAATTAATATTCAGTACAAGAAGATTCCTGACGAACTTTGAACCTTGATTTATCATCCACTTGAGGATGTTACTTCATAATACTGCTACAGTAGGGATCTTTAATTTGGAAAAATTGTGCCAGTTTTTCATATGTATTGGTAGCGGGTGTCCTTACGAGTACACTCATATCATTCTTAAACCTTAATTATTATTTTATGATTTTTAAATTTAAAAAAAAAACAAATTAAATTCAACCAGCAAACTGACAGTTGTCCTACTAAATGACGTATCTGCAAATATCTCGTTCTACTCATTGTTAACCGGGACAGCACCCCACACAGCACGATCTGGTACTTTGTCAATCCGCCAGCAACCTGCCATCCCAAGTTTCATCTGCAAACTATGGTAGATCTGATAAGGCAACCTATAGGGTCGTGCAAGTCGCATGGGTTTGGATGTGTTATTGTCCTAAAAGGAAACAAACTAAAAAATGTTTTTTTTTTTCAATAGTTTCGGGCCAAAAATTGAAAAAGGACTGAGATATTAACTCACGGTACTAATCTGCATCAGAATATGCCTTAACCCGCACACCCCTAAAGATCCCTGTTGAATTGTTACACGAAATATATAATTGTTAACTCTATTGCATAACTTTAAATACTGCTTGGTTAAATCTGCATTAACCTAATTGTACCGAAAGTTTTTCTATTTCTCAATATGATAGAACTAAAAAAATGCTTCATGCAGTCAGCTTTCCATATAAAGATTAATGTACCATTTTTGATTGGCAGTCACTGATTTGCTTATGTTCTTCTTTCATGCATTAAATATACTGCAAAGAGAACGAGCCAGTTGGTCAGTTTAGTGGAAAAACTTCACTGTTTCCAAAATATATCCAGTCACATTCAGTGTGTCCAAAATATGCTTGGAACACTGTCCAAATTAGTGTGGAAGGGTCTGAAATGTGAAAAATTCATGCTGTGAAGGAATGTCATTTTCGAGTTTATGTCAATGTATGAAACATCCATTGACAGTTTTCTTTTAAGAACAGTAATTTTGGAGCATACTCGTGCATGTATTGCATTAAAAAACATAGGCAACCAAATATTTTTTGATGTTCATGTAATTTCACTTCCTCTAGGGGTCCAAAATTGGTTGGTTACCCTAGAATTGAATTTCGATATTTTGAAAAAAACTGCAATTATTTTGAAGAATGAAAGTTTAAAACTCGGGTTTTGGAAAATACCACGGAATGGGGTGGAAATTGAAATGAAAAAAATATTTCTGACCAGTAATACATTGGTAACACGCAAAGTTACTGTTACAGCTGTTATTGTGCGCAAATTATACTTGCGAGCCATTCCTTTGAAAAACTATAAAAAATAACAAAAAAACAATGAAATTCAGCAAAAATAAGAGCGATTTTTTGTTCAGCTTCAAAATTAAATTAAATTAATTAAATAAACGATTAATCGTTTTTATTGTAACAATAATACTAATTATTACTACCGTAGTAAAACAACCAGTATTTAAACTGGTATTGTCGCGAATCACATTTCCACTGACAGCACAAAACATGACGAAACACTAACGGCAACCGTACACTGGGGTAAAAATGAACCCCACGCCAACTTTGGCACCTGCCTCCACGAAGGCTATAAGCAAAAACGCTATGCCATCTTTTCCTACTCTTACTAGGAACTCTAAATTGAATTATGGTTAGGGTCCCAGGTCGGTAAATGCCGACTTCTTGTTTTTACACGGCCCCAAAGAAAGCGTGGGGTACATTTGTACCCCAGTGCAACGTTCTAGGGTTAAGTTTGTTTTCGCTGGTGGGGAAGCTCTACACTAAAATGGAAAAACTATTTATAGGGAAGCAACAGACGAAAATAGGTTAGTCTTCTTAAACCTGCACAAATAAATCGCAACACTAAATTAGCTTGGACACTAATAAATAATTCAGATTAGTTAAAGATATTATGACACATCTTAGAAATGGAAATAGCAGGATAGATGTGAGTCGTGACAGTTGCCACGCATACGAAGGGGGAGAGATAGGTTTGCGAAGGGGAAGAACAAGTGAGAAATGATAAATGATGGTTGGTGCTGTGACATAATTCTGTATATAGGGCGATATTTTGATTCCTTACATCCATATCATAAATAATGCAACTGGTAGTTGTTACACCATAACCAGTACAACATCAATTTTTCACTACAATTATGGGATTCAAAAATACAGATGCTCTCGGTGAAGCTGCGAGTATAACATGAATATTAATTGTGTTAGAAATATATTTTCTCATTACTAGGTGGATTACTTGATGATCTGTGTATTCATGTACCATCCAATGTCTATCTCACGACTGAACACAATGCTTCATCCAACGGGTAAATATATCAACTCCTGACAAATTTTCACTTTGAAATGAAAATTTACACATTTAATTGGCTTTAAAGTGAACTTGCGTATTAATTTTTGAGAAATAGGTAATTAATTATTAAGTAAATTGACAAAATGCTTTCGGAATCGAATTCCTTCAATCACGCAGATGTGGTTTCATACCCAGATATTGAAAATCTAAAATACCAGTAAAGCAATACTCTGTATGGAACGGTTTAATTTTTAGTAAGTGAAAATTGGTAAGCGATGGATAAAAATACATGTTTGCGATAGCGAAGATTTGCTTCAACCAGAATGTTCTCCGACCAGAACATTCTCTGACCAGCCCGACACACCGCTCAGCGAAACATCTCGAACCCAACAAACTGCGCAATTTGCTAGCGACGCCACGAACGAGGGAGAAAGAAAAAGGATGCGCACGCGCCAACATGCCGCAGCACGCCACACTCCGATGACGCCATCCTGAGCGTTGATTGGTGGGCCAATCAGCGTCAGCCATTCAGTTCGCCGAAGCAGCAGTTCAGGTATATATACAAGCGTCCTGTTCTCAATGGTTCATTAAGTTTTAAACCTCTGTAAAGGTAACGTAAAATAAAGTGAAAAAGTCAAGCTGATTTGGAATTATTGAACTCCGAACGTTCCTGCTCCGCCTGGTGCTAACTTTGCTGCAGTACATCGTTGCTCGCTGCAATGTAAAGAGTTTAGCAGTGTTCTTTTCAGAACGCTTGCACCCGCAGTCGTTTGCAAATGCACTAGTATAGCAACACGTTAGCCTGTCAGTTGCAGTTCGCCTCCATCCAGCCGGAATTCCTTCGTCGCATTTTGGAAGCGGCGCCAGGGGAATTTACCCAGTATTGAAAGTTTGGATTCTCTCGTCGTATAAGGAAGCGGCGCCAGGGGAATTCATCGATGTGAAGTGCCAACTGGCCGTTCCCGTTGCACCCGAATATGTCTTCATCCCTTATGTTGGTAGCGACACCAACATAATTATGGTCCTTCGAGCCGCATGAAACGCGTGAAAATTATACTCAGTGTAGTAAGAAGAAATATCCCACTGCAAGTGATTTGTGAATGATAAAAAAGTGAACTGAACAGAAAACCTTTAAACAAGAAACAGTGACATTTACCTAGTGAAGAACTATTCTCTAGAAAAGCTCATACCCCAGACAAGAAGCCAACCACCATGGAAGACGCGAAGCCCCTCATCCATCAACGTGGCCAAGTGAGAGCAAAAGGTCACCGCCATCATAAGGCAAATTGAAAAAGCAGAACGAGATGCTTGTCAGGTGAGTCTCCCATTGCTGAGAGTTTATTCCAGAAAACTTGATGCACATTATGATGAATTCAACGCGCTCCATAAAGAGATTTTAAGCGTGATTCCTTTTGGTAAAATTGATGATCAAGATGAAAAATTGAATGAATTTGAAACCATCCACACTGAAGCTATGGTACGTGTGGAATACTTAATTGAATCCTTATCAAAGCCTTCTCCCAATGCAGTTGTGCCAATCCCTTCTACCAGTTCCGGTCTCCCAGCACAAGTAATTGTTCAACAGCAACCTCTTAAAGCTCCCATTCCTACATTTGATGGTAAATACGAAAACTGGCCTCGTTTCAAAGCATTGTTTACAGACATCATCGGTCGTTGCACAGATTCCGATGCAATCAAGTTGCATCACCTTGAAAAGGCATTAGTTGGTGCAGCTGCTGGCATTATCGATTCAAAAACTTTAGTTAATTATAATCATGCATGGGAGATTCTGGTAGAACGGTTTGAAAACAAACGTGTGATTATCGATACGCACATTTCTGGGCTTTTAACAATGAAGAAAATTAATAAAGAGTCTCACAGTGAGTTGCGTGATCTGGTTGATAATTGTACTCGCCACATAGAAGGTTTGAAGATTTTAGATCAACCAGTTGATGGTACAGTTGCCCTGTTTATATATAAATTGTTAACCCTGTCCCTTGATCCAATCACTCGTAAGCATTGGGAAAGAACATTGGAACATGGTGAACTTCCTGATTTAGATGAAGTTTCTTAAAGATCAATGCCGTGTTCTCGAACGTTGTGAGTCTGATCTGCCTCCTCCCATGAAACAATCACAAGGTAAACCCTTTCAAGCGTCCCCTAAGCCTGCTAGTGTGAAAATTCACGCGGCAACCTCCGAATTCAAGGCTGATTCCTGCCAGTTATGTGGGCAAAGCCATCTTAATTACCAGTGTCCAGAGTTTCGAAAAATGTCTATACCCGAACGATTAGCCAAAGTACGAGATGCTAGAGTATGCTTTAATTGTCTCCGCCGTGGACATCGTTCCGCTGATTGTCTCTCCAAAAGTGTTTGCAACAACTGCAAAAAACGTCACCATACTCTTTTACACAATGAAGCTACAGCCCCTTCACCCACATCATACAGTCCACCCTCTAAAGCAGAAATTATACCAATGAAATTACCCGCCAAACCAGTAGAACAGAAGAATCCAGTTGAAGTGCCTCAACCCCAAACTGCTACCGTCTCCTCATCATGCTCCATCAATGGCCCAAAAACGTCCTTACCAAATGTCGTATTACTTACAGCTGCATTACATTTGATTGATAAGCATGGTCAATCAATCCCTTGTCGTGCCTTTTTAGATTGCGGTGCTCAAACGAATCTTCTGTCCCTTGCCATGTACCAAAAACTAGGTCTTGAAGGTAGTCCCGTAAACGTTGATATCGTAGGAGTGAGCAACGTCCGTACCAAAACTAACTGCCTTGTTTCGGTTGAACTCCATTCTTTGTACAATGATTTTAAAACCAATATGAAGTGTTTGGTTGTCCCTAAGATCACGAATCCTATACCTTGTAAACCCATTGACGTATCAAAATGGAACTTTCCCCCAAGCTTGCATTTGGCTGATCCTCAATTCCATACCCCGGCTGATGTAGATTTACTAATTGGTCTAGGCCACTTCTTCGCGCTAATGAAAACTGGTCATTTCATTATTGGTGAAAATTTACCTGAGCTCCGTGAAACCGAATTTGGTTGGGTCGTTTCCGGTGAAATCAGTGATGAAGCGGCGATCTTCATCAATATGCTGCAGATAAATGTAGTAACTTTTGAATCTTTGAATGAAATGATCAAACGGTTTTGGGAAATCGAAGAAGTGGAAGACAACTCCCTGCCCAACATAGAAGAACAAAAGTGCGAAGAAACGTTCCGTCGCACCCATCAACGCGATACCTCTGGACGATATATGGTGGATCTCCCTTTTCGTGAAAATGTCTCACAACTTGAGGATAATCGATCAGTAGGCGCTTTATGTTTCTTGAAAGGCGTCTCCAACGAAACCCCGAGTTACACCTCCAATATACTAATTTTATACAAGAATATATATTGCCTGGTCACTGTATAGAAATTCAAGAAAGGAATGATACACCCGGCATGTTGAAATATTACATGCCTCATCATGCTGTCCTCCGTCCTGCTAGTTCGAGCACAAAACTAAGAGTTGTTTTTGATGCTTCGGCTAAGTCATCCCCCTTTTCTAAATCGTTGAACGATGTTTTGCAAGTCGGAGCTCCTGTACAAAGGGATTTGTTAACAATATTATTACATTTCCGTCGTTTTCCCTACGTGTTCACAGCTGATATAACTAAAATGTACAGACAAGTTCGTGTCAGTCCTAAGCACACACCGGTTCAGCGCATTTTTTGGCGCTCCCATCCAAACGATACCCTCCGTGTTTTAGAATTGTAAACCGTGACGTATGGTACGGCCGCAGCGCCTCTTCTTGTCACTAGATCATTAGTACAGCTTTGCGAAGATGAAGGTGATAAGTTCCCTTTAGCTAAGCGCATTATCCTTGAAGATTGCTATGTGGATGATGTATTGTCCGGTGCTGACTCGATCGAACAAGCTGTTGAGTGTCAACGTCAACTCCGATCAATGCTCGATAGAGGAGGTTTTCCCATACACAAGTGGTGCTCAAATCATGAAGCGATTCTCTAAGATATACCAGAGTCTGAATGTGAAAGGTTAGTGAATCTTGATCAACTATCTACTAACCAGGTAATTAAAACCCTCGGGCTCATCTGGGATCCAACCGAAGATGAGTTTCTGTTTGCCACAGATTCACTGTCCTATGATGATAAACCCATAACCAAAAGACTAGTATTCTCTATCGTTGCGAAATTATTCGATCCATTAGGACTCTTGTCCCCAACCATTGTAGTAGCAAAACAATTGATGCAAAAAACTTGGATCGCCAAGATTGACTGGGATACGCCTTTAGAGGGAAACATTCTTAACGAGTGGCAACAGTTTTATTCATCCCTACAACAAGTTAACGAAATAAAAATTCCAAGACCAGTTGTCTCCTCGTATTGTGATGTTTATGATTTGCATGGGTTTGCTGATGCATCAGCAATTGCATACGGTGCCTGTCTTTATATCCGTAGTACCAATTCTCATGAAATCGTCATAGTACGACTACTTTGCGCCAAATCGATGATAGCCCCCATTAAAGAAATGACGATTCCTCGCAAGGAGCTATGTGCTGCCTTATTGCTAACCCGCTTGGTTCATAAAGTAATCTCTGCTCTCCGAATGAATTTCGCGATTGTTCGGCTATGGTCGGACAGCCAGATTGTTCTAGCTTGGCTGAAAAAACCCTTAGGAATGCTAAAATCGTTTATCCAAACAAGAGTACGAGAAATTACTAAAGATGGTGCGAACTTCCCTTGGTCTTATGTACGTTCGAAAGATAATCCTGCGGATGTAGTATCCCGCGGGCAGCTACCCGCATTATTGAAATCTAACGAGTTGTGGTGGGAAAGCTCTCCATTTCTCAGATCTGTAGAATACAGATCGATGATATTCCCGACAGTGAATTGCCTGATCTAAAGCCGGTTTCAGTTCTTGTAATGTCCCTGTTTAATACTGATAACCTTCCGCTTTTCAAAAAATTCCGAAAGCTGCAACGCATTCTTGCCTATGTACAACGTTTTATCCGTAATTGTCGAATTAAATCTCCCGCTGGTCGTACCTTATGTAAATTCCCCACTGCCGCAGAGCTTAGAAATTCACTACACACAATAGTGATTGTCATACAGCAAAATGTTTTGCTCGACAATATCGTCCGCCTGAAGGAGAAAGAGCCATGCAAGCGAATAGGCATGATTGGTCCAGTCCTGCAAGATAATGCACTGCGTGTGGATGGAAGACTTCAAAACTCTCGCCTGCCGTTAGCAGCAAAACATCAATATATTCTCCCTAAACACCCGATTACAGGCCTCATAATTCGAGCATACCACGAAGAGCATTTGCATGTCGGTCCATCTGCTCTTTTATCAGCTCTGCACTAACGGTTCTGGTTGCTTGGCTCCAGGTCCGCAGTAAACAAAATTACACGAAGTTGTGTTCGATGTTTCCGTGTCAAACCAAAGAGCGTTACTCAGTACATGGGTAATCTTCCGAAATATCGAGTTACTCCTTCCGCTCCTTTCGAGATAACAGGTGTAGATTACGCAGGCCCATTTTTTGTCAAACAAGGTACAAGAAAGCCAGCCCTCGTAAAGGCCTATGCTGCTGTATTTGTATGCATGGTTACAAAATCAGTTCACTTGGAACTTGTGTCAGACATGACCTCAGCTGCGTTTACTGCTGCCCATCATCGGTTTGTCAGTCGTCGTGGTTTAGTCCGCGAGCTGCATTCTGATAATGCAACAAATTTCCATGGATCAAAAAATGAGCTACTCGAACTTTTCCGTCTATTCCACAATAGCGTTGCTGTGAATCACATCGAATCTTTTTGTAATAGCAAAGAAATCTCTTGGTCCTTTATACCACCTGATGCCCCTGAATTTGGTGGCTTATGGGAAGCCGCCGTCAAAAGCATGAAATACCATTATCCACCCAAACGCATTATCAAACAAACTAACTTAACATTCGAAGAATTTGCTACCTTATTGTCTCAAATAGAAGCTATCTTGAATTCCCGCCCGCTGTTCTCTCATTCCGATGACCCAACCGAATCTGAAGTAATTACTCCATCACACTACCTCATACGACGCCCACTTACTGCCATTACAGAACCTTCCTATGAAAGTATAACTATGAATCGGCTTTCCGATTCATAGATGGCAGCATTTACAATAAATGCGTGAACATTTTTGGAAGTCTTGGTCCCGTGATTATCTTGTAAGTTTACAGCCAAGAGGAAAGAATTATCGTCTCCTTCCAAATGTATCTCCTGGTATGATAGTTCTGGTAGAAGATAAAAATATGCCTCCCCCCTGGAAATTAGGACGAATCGTTAACGTGTACCCTGGTGATGATAATCTGGTTCGTACAGTTGATGTTAAAGTGGGAGAAGTAGTATTCCGTCGTCCAGTTACTAAACTGTTATTACTACCTATTGACGATAATAAGCATTTAATTAATCGTTCCAAACTAGTATCTCAAGATAGGTCTTCCGAATCAACCCGCAACCCTGCCGGGGAGGATGTTCGTGATAGCGAAGATTTGCTTCAACCAGAATGTTCTCCGACCAGAACACTCTCTGACCAGCCCGACACACCGCTCAGCGAAACATCTCGAACCCAGCAAACTGCGCAATTTGCTAGCGACGCCACGAACGAGGGAGAAAGAAAAAGGATGCGCACGCGCCAACATGCTGCAGCACACCACACACCGATGACGCCATCCTGAGCGTTGATTGGTGGGCCAATCAGCGTCAGCCATTCAGTTCGCCGAAGCAGCAGTTCAGGTATATATACAAGCGTCCTGTTCTCAATGGTTCATTAAGTTTTAAACCTCTGTAAAGGTAACGTAAAATAAAGTGAAAAAGTCAAGCTGATTTGGAATTATTGAACTCCGAACGTTCCTGCTCCGCCTGGTGCTAACTTTGCTGCAGTACATCGTTGCTCGCTGCAATGTAAAGAGTTTAGCAGTGTTCTTTTCAGAACGCTTGCACCCGCAGTCGTTTGCAAATGCACTAGTATAGCAACACGTTAGCCTGTCAGTTGAAGTTCGCCTCCATCTAGCCGGAATTCCTTCGTCGCATTTTGGAAGCGACACCAGGGGAATTTACCATAATTATTCGCATAAAACATGTTGTGTTTTGATAAATTCATCCATATCTCAGAAAGTAAACAACACATCGAAAAACTAAAATAATAGTGTCAACAGGCAACGTTGTGCCTTTCATTTGAAACAAATTTCGTTAAGATCGGTTAAGCGGTTGCTGAATAATTACATAACATTAGTGCACATACTTACATACATACCCAAACACACAGCGAGTCGGTGCCGCTTCCGCTAAGGTTTTATCCAAGACTTTAGCATAAAGCACCCTCACCCAACTGAAGTGCCAACCGGCATATTAGGATCGATACCAGTAAGATCCTAATTACGGCATACTGGCGGCAGAACACGGATGTGAATAAGGATTTCATCGAAATTTATCTACGGACTGACAGCCACGACATTCCACTACCCTAGTAAGAATGTATGACACTTCACCGAAACGGTGAAGTGGGCTAATGGTACTGGCTGTCCCAGTAAAACTTTAGTAGGTCTCCAAGTACGTTCGAAACCCGCCACCTTAGCTGGTGCAAGTAGGCTTAGTTGAAGGCTCCTGCCTAGCGCCGATCCGGCTCTGAACGCGGTTCCCCATGAAGGACCGCGTCAACCCTTGCATGTGACCTTACATCTCGCAAAGGTAACCATGGGGTCATGTGAGGCGACTACTTATTACGGGCGTAGATAGCGGCTTGGAGTTGGGACCCAAAAAGCATGCAAGAAGACAAAATCAACAAAAATAAGAAAAATTCTAACGGAACAGCTGTGGTGAACCCGTTCGCCAAAGGTGGGCTAGCGAGGTCACTGACCCAGCATAACGAACAAGTGCAACAGCAAGTGTAACCGCAGCAGCAGCGAGAGCAGCCTAGCGAGGCCATACAGAGCACGAGCGGCGACAAACCAACTGGACGCCAAGAAAAGCTAGGATTTCCGGTGCGCACACCGAAACCAAGCATTACTCAAGAAGACCAGCAGTCTGGGTTACCTAAAGGGACGAAGTTGAGGCAAAAAATCGAAGAACTCTACGAATTCGTGAAAAGCAAAGGCCACGTGCACGAACTGATCAAGGATCTAGTGATTACCATCAAATCCGCCGTAGCAGCAGCCGAATGCGAACAGATGGCGTTACTAGAGCGAGCTGAGAACGCTAAAGAGGCGCTGAAGTCCACAGCGATAGAAAAAGCAGAAGCCTATGAGACACCGAAGGGTGACCGGTATTCTCGTTCTGTGAAAAGAATAAGGGAACCGCCCGGACTGGATGGTATCCCTAACGTGGCACTGAAGACTGCGATCACGGCGTTTCCGGACATCAGGATAATCCTACAGAAATGCCTGGACGATGGCTACTTCCCGGATAGATGGAAGATCCAAAAGCTGGTGTTGCTGCCAAAACCAGGGAAACCACCAGGAGATTCAGCATTGTATCGGTCTATATGCCTGCTGGATACTCTCGGTAAACTCCTGGAAAGGGTCATCTTCAACAGGCTGACGACCTACGCTGAAAGTGAGAAACGACTATCGCAGAGACAGTTCGGGTTCCGGAAAGGAATATCGACGGTGGACGCCATCCGCATAGTCATCGCGAACGCGGAGAAAGCATTGAAGCAAAAGAGAAGGGGTAATCGCTACTGCGCCGTGGTAACGATAGACGTGAAGAACGCGTTCAACAGTGTTAGCTGGGGGGCGATCGCCGTAGCGCTGCATAGAATTCGGGTTCCGGACTATTTGTGCAAGGTTCTGAAAAGTTACTCTCAGAACCAAGGTCTACGAAACGAACATGGGGCCGAGGTCGATTAGGGTCACGGCGGGAGTACCTCAGGGCTCCATACTCAGCCCATCGCTCTAGAATATTATGTACAACGGAGTGTTAACACTGGAACTGCCCAGGGGAGTGGAGATCGTCGGCTTTGCAGATGATGTTGTCCTGACGATAACCGGCGAGACCCTTGAGAAGGTGGAGATACTGACGGCAGGGACAATAGGCTTCGTGGAAACCTGGATGGCTAACGTCAAGTTGCAGCTGTCTCACCACAAGACCGAGGTAGTGGTGGTCAGCAACCGTAAGAAAATCCATCGTGTCGAGATCAGCGTCGGGGAACAATCCATTCCATCGCTGGGCGCGCTGAAGCACCTGGGTGTGGTGGTTAACGATCGGTTGAATTTCAGCAGCCATGTCGACTATGTATGTGAGAAGGCTGCGAGGACAACTAGCGCATTGGCAAGGATCATGCCGAATCACGGAGGAGCAAGAGGCAGCACGAGACGTCTCCTGCCGGGTGTCTCATCCTCAATACTGAGGTATGGCGTACCGGCCTGGGCTGCTGCGCTGAACTCAAAGCGGAACCGGAAGAAGTTGACAAGCGCTTTTCGCCTAATGGCTGTTTGTGTCGCGAGTGTCGCGAGTCATCGGAGGCGGTATGCGTAATAGCCGGGATGATTCTCATCTGCATCACTCTGGCTGAGGACGTAGAATGCTACCAGCGGAAAAATGAACGTAATGCAAGGAGACTAGTTCGAGTGGACTCGTTGGCTAAGTGGCAGCAAGAGTGGGATTACGCGGAGAAAGGAAGGTGGACCCACCGACTCATTCAAAATGTGTCTACTTGGGTATTTGGACACGCTTCGTCACCCCTTTGCCCGGAGTATGTGAACGTGCAAAAGACACCGGAACACGTGGTCTTCGAATGCCCCAGATTCGAAAAACTCCGAAGGGGTATACCTGATATAACAGTGGACAATATCGTCGAAGAGATGTGCCGCGACGAGCATCAGGAATCAGTAGCGTCTGGCTCAAATGGCACGTTCCCCATGTTGATCGGAGATTTGTGCCTTGCCAAAAATCGTCTTTTCATCATTTTCCTGATGGGAAGGATTGGGGAAGTGGTAAGGTTAGGGGTAAGGAAAACAACGACACAGAACAATTAAAACAGAGCATTCTGCACCCCCGGAGTGATGCTGAACGATCTGCAGGTACTACAACAGCAGGAATAAAACTTCCAACCCCCAGAGGGATTTAGAACCTCTACTCAAACAGTGAGCGGATATATCAACACCCCCGATGGGATATTGAGATAACAGAACGACAACACCCCCGAAGAGATATTGTCATTCAAATGCGGCTAAAAAACTATAGCTCTTTACCACACTGGGTTAGGAACAAAAGCATATCCTTAAATTTCAGCTCTCTGTACATAGGTTCATCTATGTATGGAGAACCAAAAACCCGGATGCGCAATTGCATTAATACAGGGCAATTGCATATCAAATGATACGATGTTCCGTAATCGGATTCACAAAGATCACATGAATAATACTCAGCGCGCTGAATAGTAGCCATGTGATAATTGAGTTTGCAATGTCCAGTCAGTGCCCTGACCAGAATACTGCAGTTGTGCTTGGAAAAATGCAACAAATTTCTTGATATTTTCGGACTCACATCCAGTAGAAAAGCCTTTGATTGAACGCAAGTTTGCAAGCTACGCCAATGGTTGGCATGTTCGAATGCAGCCCAAGAGCGAATCTTGTGCTTTATCCAACTTATTGACAGTGGTAGAACTGGTTCTGGACCAACGAAATCAGTCGCAGCGCCAGCTCTAGCCAATTCGTCCGCCCATTCATTTCCAGTAATACCGGAATGACCGGGTACCCATAGGAGGTAGATAGCATTTGAAATGCTAAGTTCTTCGATTTGAGTTCGAAATGCGATTACTAATTTCGATCTCGAATCTGCCGAACTAAGTGCTTTCAGGGCAGCCTGACTGTCAGAGCAAAAATAGATTCTTTTTCCGCAAATTCCCTGTTGAAGTTCGGATTGTACTCCACACAGAATCGCAAAGATTCCTGCTTGGAATACGGTACAGTATCTACCAAGCGAATGAGATTGGTTTAATCTCATCTCATGACAATAGACACCAGCACCGGCTCGGCCCTCCAACAAAGAACCGTCCGTATAACAAACTACGTATTCTTCAAGTTGTCGCTCCATCCAGCCAGACAGCCATTCCTCACGAAGAGGAATTCTCACATTGAAAGTTTTAGAAGAAAAACTACATGTGAGTGTAAGGTCACTGGGAGCAAGTGTATATTCATCCCAAGTAACCATTTGGGGCCACAGTCTTGTGTGGCTAGTTATACGATCTATTGGGTTACTGTTCCAGAGCCCAGTAACCTTAAGACGGTATGCACAAGAAAGTGCTTCTTGTTTCAGAAACACGTGTAGTGGTTTTATGTTCAAGAGTGCCTCGAGAGCAGCAGTAGGTGTTGTCGAGAACGCACCAGTCATCACCATCAAGACCATCCTCTGAAGATGGTTTAACTTTGATTGGATTGTCATGACTTCTCCCTTCTGCCACCAAACAAGGCACCCGTATGCCAGTATTGGTCTAACAATTGTTGTGTAGATCCACTGAATGTACTTGGGTTTAAGTCCCCAAGATTTGCCGAAAGCCCGTCTACATTGGCCAAAGCCCATGCAAGCTTTCTTGATCCTGAAATCGATGTGAGCTGTCCAATTAAGTTTTGAGTCGAGAATTACCCCAACGTACTTAACTTGATCTTCGACAATAATTTCAGAGTCAAAAAACTGCAATGGACGAGCTCCGGTTGTAATCCTTCGTTGCGTGAAAAGCACCATTGAGGTTTTATTTGGATTAACTGATAGTCCAACATGAAGACACCACCGCTCAACAACACATAAGGCTTGTTGCATCAAATCAAAAAGTATATTGATGCAAATACCAGTGATCATTATATGATAATCATCGGCGAAACCATACGTCGGAAACCCAAGCCTCATTTAGTTTTCTCAACAAGCTATCGGCGACAAGGTTCCATAGAAGTGGTGACAGCACACCACCTTGAGGACATCCGCAGATACTCAATTTCCTCATCTCTACTTGTCTTAACGATGAGCACAGATGTCGGTTGCTAAGCATTGCGTGTATCCAGTTCGTGATATATGAAGGTATTCCATGATCTCGTGCTGCTTCCAAAATGGATTCGAAAGACACGTTGTCAAAAGCACCTTCAATATCGAGAAAAACTCCTAAACTTGATTGCTTTTGTGAAAAAGCCTTTTCAATGTTGTAGACAACATTGTGTAACAGGGTGGTAGTAGACTTCCCCCGCTGATATGCATGTTGCATTGCATGCAGCGGGTGCTCGCCCAAGCTATTATCCTGAATGTAGTGGTCGATTAAACGTTCCACTGATTTGAGAAGGAAGGAGGTCAGACTGCGGTCTAAAGCTCTTTGCCTCCTCATAAGTGACGCGGCCACCTTTGGGAATGAATTTGACAGTTATTTCCATAACTGACATACTTCAACCCGCAGGATGCCACGCGGCCTCTAGGCTGGTTTTGTCCGGAGAAAGATAATAGAGTTATCAACCTCCTAGTGGACCACAGCCAGTTACTGGGGAGTTCGCCCGGCTCTTCCCAGGCTCCGTTCGCCATTGAGAATATTTTAAACCCACTCAACAATTTTACTCATAGCACGGGTCGCATACCACCGGAACAGGTAGTCCGTAGTGTAATTCTTAGCCGGTTGAAACAACCACTACCGACACTACACGGCTTATCTAAGCTGTTCGGAGAAAGAAGCTGACATTGATGGACAGCTCCCATAGATGGCCGAACAGCCGCAAATGGTGATGGTCTGCAACCGTAAGAAAATCCATCGTGTCGAGATCAGCGTCGGGGAACAATCCATTCCATCGCTGGGCGCGCTGAAGCACCTGGGTGTGATGGTTAACGATCGGTTGAATTTCAGCAGCCATGTCGACTATGTATGTGAGAAGGCTGCGAGGACAACTAGCGCATTGGCAAGGATCATGCCGAATCACGGAGGAGCAATCATCCTCAATACTGAGGTATGGCGTACCGGCCTGGGCTGCTGCGCTGAACTCAAAGCGGAACCGGAAGAAGTTGACAAGCGCTTTTCGCCTAATGGCTGTTTGTGTCGCGAGTGTCGCGAGTCATCGGAGGCGGAATGCGTAATAGCCGGGATGATTCTCATCTGCATCACTCTGGCTGAGGACGTAGAATGCTACCAGCGGAAAAATGAACGTAATGCAAGGAGACTAGTTCGAGTGGACTCGTTGGCTAAGGGGCAGTAAGAGTGGGATTACGCGGAGAAAGGAAGGTGGACCCACCGACTCATCCTAAATGTGTCTACTTGGGTATTTGGACACGCTTCGTCACCCCTTTGCCCGGAGTATGTGAACGTGCAAAAGACACCGGAACACGTGGTCTTCGAATGCCCCAGATTCGAAGAACTCCGAAGGGGTATGCCTGATATAACAGTGGACAATATCGTCGAAGAGATGTGCTGCGACGAGCATATCTGGGACGCTGTCAACAGAGTGGTTACGAGTTTACTCTCCAAGCTGCAAAGGAAGTGGCGAAGGGACCAACAAAGTATATTATACTTTACTGTTTAAAAGGTATACTCTTTGTTTCATAACTAAAAGAACGGTGTCGGCGTTTTCTTGTCGATTGCATACTGCAACCTCTGCTTTATTCAATCAACTTAATCTACTTATACTAACTAATACATGTAAATCCTTAAGCTGATTTTCCTATCTGATAGCTAACTTAGTTCTGGCGGGCGTGGCTTAGGAAGCTCGCCATGATTATTCTCAACGTCCAAAGTTACTGCTATGGCTATCTCGCTAGTATGTTTATTCGTTTTGGAAAAAGGAGGGGCTAAATCGGATTGTCTATTTTCTTGTGTCACGTTCTTGTGCGCGAGTTATTTTCTCTCGTGGTTTACTTCGGCGTTATTAGCATGAGCTACTGAGAGTCTTAGATGGTGCTGACTATCTGACCTCGAGTTACTGCTTGTCTTAGACTGTGCTGACTGTCTTAACGTGTGTCGATGCTATGTTTGTTGCTTCGTAGAATGTGCTGATACGTTTGTTCGTGTTTTTTCGTTCAAGTGCGGAAGGCAAATTTGTTACGGTCAGTGGGTTTTCAATTGTCTTTGAGGTTTGTTCTTGTTTTTGGGCTAAAGTTTGTGTTGTTTTATTGCGTGCTAGAAACGTGGGTATGTTTTGAGATTTGGACGTAAGTTTGGTAAGTGTGGCTTGTATGTAGATCAGTTTTCCGGTTTGGATGTAGATCTGTTTTCAAGTGTTAAAGATCAGTCTATTCTCAACCAATAAAGGCATCAGTCACAATACCAGTGTGCTCTCTGCTGCTACCCAAGCCAGCGCAAGCAAATGCTTTTTCTTGTGTGCTTTGTCTGAAGAACAAAGGGAACCGTTACTATTATTCTATCAAGATGACTGAGTCTCGACAACAAAATGTGATTCTTCGGGCTAACACGGTGGCCATTGACTTCCGGTCTTTCCGCATAAGACCGAGTATTGGTGAAGTGGAACATTTGCTGAAGGAGAAAATGCAGCATCGGTTTTCAGACGTAAGTTTCATCCAGTTGGAGCACGTCAGACATGCGGTGCTGATAACGTTCAACAAATTCGTCCAGGCAAAAAGATTCGTTTTGCAAAACAACTTGAAACACGTTCTGGATTGTGACACCGCAAAAATCAAGATCCCTGTGTATATGGATAACGGAAACGTGGAAGTTAAATTACATGATTTGGCACCACGTACTTGCAAAGTGGCCATTAAAAGATTCATGACATATTTCGGAGAAGTGGAATCCATTTCGGAGGATACGTGGAGGAACTGCTTTCCAGGTATTTCAAATGGTGTTTTTGTGGTGAGAATGCGGGTAGACCAACCCATTCCCTCCTACCTTACCCTGCAGTACACAACAGAAGGGAGTGATACCATTATACAGTGAACTCTATGTACATATCAAGGACAAACTAACACGTGTCAGTTCTGTGAACAAACGGCACATTACGGACAACCCTGCCCAGAAACCACTAAGAAAAGCTCATCCACAGAAAGAAATACCAACACTCAGTCTCCAATATCATTCCCTGAGCCACAAACGGTTGCCAAATTTGTGGCTGCTGTTCAAGCAATAATGACAACTGCGAAAGCCGCGTCAAGTACCACAAACTCAACAGCTAATTCCAGCAATGAGGGAGCTACTAGCAATGACGGAGGGTTCACGCTCGTGACCCGAAAGGGAAAGAAGTTAGGAACAACACCTGATCGCGAACATCGAAGCAATAACCCCGATGATGACCCGGATATGTGCGCAGACGACAGAGATACAAATGACCCCCATGATATAGTTGACGTGGATGCAAATATTTCCCCGACACGAAAACAGATCTCCGCGCGCAATGGCAAGTCGCGCGTACGGGATCGATCTTAGCATTAATTGTTTATTATTTTTATTGTTTACATCATGTAAATATATAAAAGACCCACGGCTCCGTGAAGCTAACGCTCAAGGCGTGCCAAATAACAGAAATAATAAAAAAGTGTTAAAGATGCTGGTCTTTTTTAGAAATGTGTTTGGTTGATTATTACTAGCTGTCAAAAACATAGTTGTTTTGTACATTTTGTCTTTTACGGAGTAGGTTTTTATGTCAATAGAGACTACGCGTTATTTTAGCGTTGTTAGTAATTATTGTGTGGTATGGTTTTGTCATGTTCGATGTGAGATTTTCGGGTCGTGGGAAACTATCGGTTTGAGATGGGATGTAGCGTCGTAGGTTGGGGATATCATTTGTTTAATTAGTATTATGTTTAGGATACGGTTGGTATTGGTATAGTACAAGTATAGTTCAAAAGTAACGACAACGCCGCAGTGGAACCACAAATAGGGTTTCCGGAGAAATTCCACCGCCAAGAAACTCACCGACGGTGTAGACTGGGTCCACCACCGGGGACCAGTTGAGTAGTACGCGATGTAGCACCGGGCTCGGGTCGTCGGGGCGCCAGCGAACCGGACGTCAGGCTTCACTGGAATCGACGGATCGACCTCGGCACTCTACCGGGTAGCTCGTGAGTAGGCTAGATCCACCGCCGGGGATTAGACCGCGTCGAATAGCCAGAAGTGGGTCGTTGGGGCGCCAGTGAGCCGGAAGCTACGCTCCACCCGGAATCGCTAGATGGACGCCAGCACCTACTGGCTGGCCGTTGAGTAGGTAGGTCTACCGCCGAGGATTTCACCGAGTAGACGAAGCGGGGAGCTTAATGGCTCACAGAAATGTACATCGGTATCGCGAGCAATCTACCGCCGGGAAATTCACGATAGGGTAGATTCGGCGCCGTGGACTACCCGACAGAAATTCCGTTGTCGGGGAACTCTTAATCGGAGTAGGATAAACGGTAAAACTGGGAGCTAAATGGTTCAAGAAAGCGGGTATTGGTGAGTAGACCGCGTCGAATAGCCAGAAGTGGGTCGTTGGGGCGCCAGTGAACCGGAAGCTACGCTCCACCCGGAATCGCTGGATGGACGCCAGCACCTACTGGCTGGCCGTTGAGTAGGTAGGTCTACCGCGGGGGATTTCACCGAGTAGACGAAGCGGGGAGCTTAATGACTCACAGAAACGTATATCGGTATCGCGAGCAATCTACCGCCGGGAAATTCACGATAGGGTAGATTCGGCGCCGTGCACTACCCGACAGAAATTCCGTTGTCGGGGAACTCTTAATCGGAGTAGGATAAACGGTAAAGCTGGGAGCCAAATGGTTCAAGAAAGCGGGTATTGGTGTCAGGGGAAATTCCTCCGTCGGGAAACTATCGGTCGGAGTAGGGTGAGTTCACCGTTGAGCACTATCCAAGCAGCTCGTGATAAGGCCAGGAGCTGAGTGACTCACGGAAACATGAGCTAAATGGCTCAGGGAATTAGCACCTAAAAGGCTCACCGCAGGAACGAGAACTAAACGGCGATATAATAGATGGAGACAAGAAGCAAGAGAAGAGTCGAGAGTTAAATTAAAGCTCATAGGTCTTGCCACTCCATGAACCAAGCGGCGCTCCGAGATAGAGCATCAGAAAGAGGTGCGACGAAAGCGCAACGAAACCCCCTACGAAGTAATACAATGACGTACTTCCGTGGGGAAGAAGGGAGTCAAAAGTAAGGAATGTTTTTAGTGGTTAGGCAAGAACGTGAGTCGTGAGTCCCACACAGTGCCAATACACTACAGGCCAGGTTTTTGAAGCTATTTTAACTTTACTATAAAAAACGCACACACACAAACACACACATAAACCCACAGTGTAACCTGGGAGAGGTGCACATGACGATCCGGTTAACGAAGGGATATGGAGGAACGCAGACAGCGATGATTCGTTTACCGGTAACCACTGCAGACAAGACACTGGAGGCAGGTAAAGTTACAGTTGAATGGTCGAGATGCCTACTGAGAGCTGCCCCACCAGTAAATAAGCAAGCGGAGAAATGCTTCAAATGTTGAGGCTTTGGACATTTATCAGGGGGCTAAAGGACCGGATAGATCCGGGATGTGCTGGAAATGCGGAGAGACGGGCCATCTTGCGAGAGATTGCACGCAGAGGCCGAATTGCATGGTTTGCACCCCAGCAGAAGGAGAAGATTATCAGACGGGTTGCTTTAAATGCCCTGCCTACAAGAAGGCGACTGCAGGCCAACGATAAACCTGAATCACTGTGACACCGCACAGCAACTGTTGTGGCAGTGTATGACAGAAACTATGTGCGATGCCGCTTTGATCGCAGAGCCTTACCAAGTCCCCCCTAATAACGGTAACTGGGTGACGGATAGATCAGGAACCGCTGTGATAAAAGTAATGGGCAGATTCCTCATCCAAGAAGTGGTAGAAAGCTCATATGAGGGTTTCGTGATAGCCAAAATCAACGGCATCTTCATGTGTAGCTAGTACGCTCCTCCAAGGTGGACAGTAGAGCAGTTCATCCTAATGCTGGAGCAGTTAACCGAGCAGTTGATCGGTCGGAAGCCGGTAGTCATTGGTGGTGACTTCAACGCTTGGGCTGTGGAATGGGGCAGTAGAGTAACCAACACAAGAGGGTGTATCCTGCAGGAAGCTCTAGCGAATTTGGACTACGATTGTGCAATGAAGGTTCTGTTAGCACATTTCGGAGAGACGGGAGGGAGTCTATCATCGACGTCACATTCTATAGTCCCTCATTGACGGCGAACATGGATTGGAGAGTATGCGAGAGTACACGCATAGTGACCACCAGGCGATTCGCTACCGTATCGGTCAACGGAATCCCGCGGCAATACGGAGGAGGATGATCGGCGAACGAAAGTGAAAAACAAAAGCCTTCAACAAAAACCTCTTTGTTGAGGTACTTCGGCCGAACGGCGGGACCGAGAACGTGGATGCGGCTGACTTTACAAGAAGGATTGTGGTGGCTTGTGACGCCACAATGCCGCGAAAACTGGAACCACGCAACAAACGGCGTCCAGCTTACTGGTGGAACGAGACGCTTAGTACATTACGCGCTGCGTGTCTCAGTGCCAGAAGGCGGGCTCAAAGAGCAATGTCGGACCCAGATGGAGAAGAGCGTTTCGGGAATCTAGGGCCGCTTTAAAACGGGAGATCAGATTTAGCAAGTCAGATTGCCACAAGGAGCTATGCCGAGAAGTAGACGCCAATCCCTGGGGTGACGCATACCAAATCGTGATGGAGAAAATGAAGGGCCCGACGACGCCAGCCGAAATGTGTCCGAGCAAGCTGAAGATAATCATCGAGGGTCTTTTCCCGAAGCACGATCCAACTATATGGCCACCGACACCGTACGGCGAAGAACAAAAAACAAACACGGATCGGCAATCAGCGACTAACGACGAGCTAGCAGAAGCATCGAAGCGCCTAAAATCAAAGAAAACCCCTGCTCTGGATGGAATACCAAACGTGGTACTGAAAGCTGCGATCCTGGCATATCCGGACATGTTCAGGATGGTGCTGCAGAAGTGCCTAAATGAAAGCAACTTCCCCGAAATGTGGAAGGTCCAGAAGCTGGTGTTGCTGCCAAAGCCAAGGAAGCCACCTGGCGATCCGGCCTCGTACCGGCCCATATGCCTGCTGGATACACTCGCTACTCCTGGAAAGGATCATTTTAACAGGTTGAAGAAATTCACAGGAGGTGAGCGCTGACTGCCCAAGATGCAGTTCGGTTTCCGCAAAGAAGCATCGAAAGTGGATGCAATTCGGACAGTGCTCAAGAGTGCTGAGAAGCCATCTAAACAGAAGCGAAGAGGAGATCGATACTGCGCTGTGGTCACGATAGATGTGAAGAACGCATTCAAGAGTGCCAGCTGAGAAGCCTTCGCTGCAGCGCTGCATAGAATGAGGGTTCCCGACTATCGAAGCCAGATCCTGAAGAGCCACTTTCAGAGCAGAGTGCTGCTGTACGAGACGAGCGAAGGACAGAAGTCAATGTGAGTCACAGCGGGCGTTCCTCAGGGCTCCATTCTCGGTCCAACTCTTTAGAACGGGATGTACGATGGGGTCTTAACGCTGCAACTGCTTAGGAAAGTGAATATCGTGGGTTTCGATGAAGACGTGTCACAAACGGTGATGGGTGAGACACTTGAAGAAGTGGAGGTGTCGGTGACGGAGACAATAGATGCGATCGAGAGCTGGATGAACGGGGTCAAGCTGCAAATAGCTCACAACAAGACGGAGGTGTTGTATGCGTTGCTTTGCGTTGCGTAAGCACGGTATACGAGAGCGAGAGTTTCGCCTGAGAGCCACCATTGCGAGCCACAACCATCTTTACCGTAACTTGGGATGAGAAAGGAAGTGTTGTTGTGGTACTTACTTAACGGGAGGCCCCGACACTCCCATAAGTACCACGTATTGGGTAGTGGGTGGGTTGTTAGTCAGGATTTGCTTCAAGCAAGCGATGCGACTGAGAATATATTTTCGTGGGGAAAATATACTTTTGCATATAAAATATTTAAAACAATCCATAAAGAATTGTAAAACGATCCATAAAAAAGTTGTCCATGTTCCATAAAACAAAACTGAAAATCCATAAAACAGTGTGAATGATCCATAAAAAAGGGCGATTTGATCCACAGATTATGTAAAATTGAACCATAAAATTGTCGCAAAGGAGCACTAAAATAGTAATAAAAAAGCAATTAAAATTAAAATGTTACATTTTGCGCCATAAATTAACTGACATTGATCCATAGAATATTAACAATGTGCATTAAAACTCGTCGATATGTTCCATAATATCGACAAAAATGTTCCACGGTATTACAAAATGAAGCAATAAAATGTTAGAAAAAATTCCATAAATTTTATGAAAATGTTTGCTTAATAATTTTCCTTGGTCCATAGAAGATGTAAAAATGAACATTGGAAATGTTATGTATTAATTCATATATCGAACGTTAAATTATGGTTCATGGATATTTACAAAACGATCGATAAGAAGAAAAAATGTAAAACGATACATTAATATGTGCTTATGCACCAGAAAAATTAAATTTATTGAATTCATGCGAAATTTTTGCTATTCGAACTAATAATAAAGTGTATTACATTTGGTTGAAATTCCAAACTACAACAAACAATGCATACATTATAGTTATAAAACTTAAGCTTCCGTATCCCACTAGTCAGGTAACTGACCTTCGCTGATCTGAAATAATTGTGGACGCTATTTTAACCTAAATAAACCGAATCCGAGAGCGGAAATGTAAAATTATTAACCAAAGTATGGTAAACTGAAAAAATAAGTTGTGCTAAATAATACTCATAACAGTATCAGTGTTTTAACAAGTGAGCTTATACTGGGAGCTAGTGTGATGCGGCTTGGCCGCATACCCGAGGCTACCCAGGTAACCACCAAGCATTAGTGTTTGCAGTAAAGCAACTTTTAATTTGCATTTCGGATGCTTCTTGCAGTATATTAGCATATGAAATGCATAATAGCTGTAAATTAGCATATGAAAAACCATTTAAATACTTCTTGTCAGTAATCAGCATTCTAAATGCACAATAGCCGCAAATAAGCATGCTCAATGCTTCGAATTATTTTTGATTGGGGCACTCAAAAAACTTGGAAAAAGCCATGTTAATGCTATAGAAGTTTGTTTTGAAAATTAAGGAGTGTTTCTAATCAAAAAATATATTAAAATGAATCGATCATCAAAATGGGGCAATATTGTAAAAAGCGGTTCATACAACCGGAATGTGAAGCGGTATATCGAAATGAATGTATCCACTTGCAGTAATCTGTTGAATTCTTCGAACACTGAAGACAGTTTGTTCAACAATTTGGAACCCGTGTCTTCAACGAGTACTATTGATCTACCTTCAACAAGTTCATCAGAACATGCTTCTGATACATTACCTCGATTAAAAACCGATGCGGAGGAATTAAAATCTAATGAAGATTGTTCTAAATCCGGCTCAGACGATGATTATTATAGTCCTGACTATGGGTCAAGTGAAGATGATGAACATCATGAAGTGGAATCCGACCTTACTTCGTTCTTATGTCATTGGAGTTTAGAATATAAAATAACCCATTCTGCGTTAAAACCTCTTTTATCGCGTTTGTCGCAATATGATCACTTACTACCTGTTGACCCACGACGTTTACTTGAAACCCCTCGAGAATCTGCCAAAATTATTGAAATGCAAGGTGGACAATATTGGCACCAAGGTCTTGGTGGGTATTGAAGAGTGTTCAAAAAAAATCAATTAACGAAAACACTGATATTACAGCAAAATGTCTTCGCGAAACTTTCTCTAGCTTAACAACTACTCGGTTAATTTCGATTAACATCAATATTGATGGTTTGCCACTATTTAACAATGGCACAGATCAAGTGTGGCCTATTTTATTTAATGTACACGACGATCCAAGTATCAAACCAATGATTATTGGAATTTTCCATGGCAAAACTAAACCAAAACGCGTAGAAGAATATTTGAAGCCGTTTGTTGATGAAGCATTACCTATTTTGAATGCAGGTATCGTTATCAATGATCATGTATTACATGTTAAAATCAGAGCGTTCATTTGCGATTCTCCAGCGAGGGCATTCATAAAAGGTAGAAATTACAATTAATGTTTGTTTCGATTTATTTATGCCTATTTTTTATAAACTACATTTTAGGAACCGTAAATTTCAATTCTTTTCACGGATGTTTAAAATGCACTATTGTTGGAGAACGCCAAAAGGAATTACGCACAAACACTTATCCGGAAATAATCGCACAAAAACGTACAGATTTTGGATTTCGTAATAAAATGTACGATGGACACTATCAAACTTATAAAACTCGCGAGAATGGGAAATTAAAGGTCGTTTATGTGGATTCACCCCTCTTGCGATTGCCTATTGATATTGTGGAAGATGTTATCGTAAGCGATTCATTGCATTTACTTCATCTTGGTATAACAAAAAAGTTGCTTACGTTATTCAAAGACGGTAATATGTACCATAAGAAGTGGTCATTAGAAACTGTGACATCTTTCGATAAGATTCTGAGCACAGTCAAGTTACCACTGGAGATTCATCGTCAGGTTCGGGGATTTCATTATTTGAGTCATTGGAAAGGCTCAGAATGCTCAACTTTTTTGAATTACATTGGCATTGCAGTCTTATCACAATTTATTAGTAAGGAGCACTATGAAAATTTCGCAAATTTGTTTTCTGCTGTTACAATTTGTTCATGCAATTGTTATAAAAAGTACCTTTCTGTAGCACAAATTCTCTTCGAAAAATTTGTTAAATATTTTGCGAAATGTTTTAAATCTATTTCAAGCAATCAGCATAACTTGGTACATGTTGTGGATGAAGTGTGTAGATTTGGCACATTGAATACGTTATCATCCTATCCTTTTGAAAGTCACCTTTATCAGATTAAGAATCTTGTGCGGTCAGGTAGATTGCCATTGAATCAAATTATAAACCGAATTACTGAAAAACAACGTCAAAGCTACAGCGGGAAAGAATTTCCGAAATATCCTGTGCTTCAACATCCATCCAAAGAAGACGATACAATATTCTTTCGTATAGTTGTATCAGCTGGCTTTACTTTACTAAATAGCTTCTCTGATAAGTGGTTTCTTACTACGGATAAAAGCGTAGTTGCAATGATCCAAGCAAATTCGAACGGTGTAGTGCGCAGAGAGCTCGAACAAATATTTGTCCTGTTTGAAAGTCCGCTTAAATCATTCGAGCTAAACGTGATATGCACAAACAACGACAATAGTTTTATTCCTAGTAAGCAGTATCTATTAACTGAAATTTTTTGTAAACTGGTAGCCATCCCTATTGATAAAAAACTGTTTTTATACCCCTCCATCATACCCTTCCAATGTGAGATATGTAAGAATAAAAGAAAAAAATACATTAAAATCAGGTCTACTGTTTATTCCAGATCAAAAAGCATTTCGGGATCTATTCAGTGAATTCATTCCATTTTAAATCAGTGATCTTGGAATTTACTCTACGTACTCCACATTCCAAGTTTCTTCAGATGGCTCAATTTCATTTACATCTTGCTGCTCATCGTCTTCACACTCTCTATCGTCATAATTAATTTCCTGAAGATGTTTGCGCTTACGCGCAGTCGGCTTCCGTGTACCACCAATCTCAGTAAATCGTTGCTTTGCATTTCGCAAGCATCGGTGCAAAAACGCCTTGCACTCAGTCATTGGAAACTCGGGATCAGAATAAAGAACGGTCTGATAAAATAAATCGATCACTCTCTCGAATCTACAAAACGGAATCTTCCGAACCACTTGTTCCTGAACAGCTGATTTACGTCCTGTTCCAGTCCACGAGCAATTAAGCAGAAATTGACGATCAAAGAAGTAGTCTATAATTTGAAGACAAACGGTACCACCTCTCCCTGTATACCGTTGGCGACCGTGAAGTTGGCCAATTGATGCAACGATTGATTCCACAAATTCTTCTTTCCTGCAATTTTCTTCTAATATTTCCATTTCGTTAAGATCGTTCACTGGCTTCAGGTTGATTTTATTAAGAGCGACAGTTTGAAGTTCGTGTTTACACTGGGAAGATCCTATGGCACCCAATGCATCTAACTTTGCATTTGCGTGGGCCAGTAGTGCCAAACATTTGTTGAGTTTTAATTCCGTTGCATCAGTTTTAGTGGGAGGACTCAACTCTTCCATCAGTGCAGTCTGCGTAGTTGCATCGCAAAATGTTTTCTCTATTTCGTCGTTCTCTTGCTGTAGAACCTTTAGTAGCACAGCTGCAGAGCGCTTTTTGGCTGGAATTTGTTTTGTCATGATTCCTAAATAAGAGACGAATATTTTTCATTTATTGCAATCTTGAATATGAGTAAAACTACTTACAAATTAAAAGGCTATTTGTCACTGTTGATTCTCCGAAAAAACGACACTGAAACCGCACTTGACTTGAGCTGCACGAAAAATGAAGAATCTGATATCGTACCGGTCTAACGGATAGGACCAATGAGTGTATTCTACATCCCAGTAAACGAAAAGGCGACTAGGCGGATTTAAATAGATACTGTCAGTAGCGAGGGAGATGTGTAGTTTATATTGGGCAAAATATTATCGTTTCCTCATGTCATCCGTAGCCCATTGGATAAAGGCAGCGCCTGTTCCTAACACTATCAGATGCAGCCCAGGTTCCATTCCCGTTTAAGAGTAGGTATTTCGGAATTCTTCAACAGAGTGTGTGGGGGTGTGTTAACAGCCAAAAATAAATGTCACAATAAAGTAAACATTGAAATACAATTCAAATGGTACAAACGAAGTTCATAGAATTAAAAAAATCGTGAAATAGAGTTTTTTTTATTATTTTCGTTTCAAAGCCGTAATACAGCATTTGGAATGTAGGATATTATTGCATTTATTTGGCATTTAAAATGTCACCTAAATGCTATACCGTTACCATTTAGGGCTACCAAGATGTGTCAAATCTCAGGACATTGACGGCGTCAAATTGTAGGGGCTAGCAGTAAATCAGCCGTATATTTTGCCAAAAGCGGTTTTTAAAGAGCATTAAGGGTGACTTGAATGCTGAATAGCATTACAAAGGCTGCAGTGAAGGAACATATACAGCTGATAACAGGCTGTTGTTCGTGCTTCTTGGTTACCTGGGTAAGCTGTTGGTCTATTTTCAAACGAACGATTTTTTCTTCTTCGACATACACTGGGCAATTATGATCGGTTGGACTGTCCCCTTCACAGTTTCTGCAGAACTTTGGCTTTTTGTATTTTTGCCCGTCAACTAAGTCATGGTCGAGAGAACAGTTTAAGCAGATTTTTCGAGAGTGCGCGTACTTAGCACAGCCGAAACACTGTAGCGGGGATAATACTGTCGTACGGGCAAGCGGATCAATCCGTAATAAATATATACCGGCGCAGACTGGCTGTTGAAAATAATGATTGTGAGTGGGGTGTTATTGAGAAGTTCACTATACCGTTTGGTGATTCTCCGAACTGCGCTGACGCCTTGGCTTGATAGGTTAGCAAGCATTGCTTCGTTGTCGATGTTCTTAGTGTCAACGTCATATACTACTCCCTGGGAAAAGATCATGGAGGGATGTTGTATCACCTCGATCGGTGTTTCGTCAATTAGGGATGTCATTACGACGAGAATTTTCTTCGAGAAATTTCTTCGAGGGTTTTCTTCGAGGAATCGCGGAGAAAATATCGCGACCTTCTGGCTTCGTTGGTAGCTATTTATTTATTTATTTATTTATTTATTTATTTATTTATTTATTTATTTATTTATTTATTTATTTATTTATTTATTTATTTATTTATTTATTTATTTATATATTTATTTATTTATTTATTTATTTATTTATTTATTTATTTATTTATTTATTCATTTATTTATTTATTTTCATCCGACCGGCTTTTTCTACATGAAACAGAATGAGGAAAAGCCCATTTGAAGTTAGTGTTGAAACACCCTGGAAATGCGCGTAGAAACCTCGTTATTCTTCGAATACACATATTGAACAATATTTCACATCACATTAATACACATATTTAACAATATTTCACATTACATTCGATTACATTACAATTCTTTGGACTTAATTATACCCAGGTAACCAAGAAGCACGAACAACAGCCTGTTATCAGCTGTATATGTTCCTTCACTGCAGCCTTTGTAATGCTATTCAGCATTTAAGTCACCCTTAATGCTCTTTAAAAACCGCTTTTGGCAAAATATACGGCTGATTTACTGCTAGCCCCTACAATTTGACGCCGTCAATGTCCTGAGATTTGACACATCTTGGTAGCCCTAAATGGTAACGGTATAGCATTTAGGTGACATTTTAAATGCCAAATAAATGCAATAATATCCTACATTCCAAATGCTGTATTACGGCTTTGAAACGAAAATAATAAAAAAAACTCTATTTCACGATTTTTTTAATTCTATGAACTTCGTTTGTACCATTTGAATTGTATTTCAATGTTTACTTTATTGTGACATTTATTTTTGGCTGTTAACACACCCCCACACACTCTGTTGAAGAATTCCGAAATACCTACTCTTAAACGGGAATGGAACCTGGGCTGCATCTGATAGTGTTAGGAACAGGCGCTGCCTTTATCCAATGGGCTACGGATGACATGAGGAAACGATAATATTTTGCCCAATATAAACTACACATCTCCCTCGCTACTGACAGTATCTATTTAAATCCGCCTAGTCGCCTTTTCGTTTACTGGGATGTAGAATACACTCATTGGTCCTATCCGTTAGACCGGTACGATATCAGATTCTTCATTTTTCGTGCAGCTCAAGTCAAGTGCGGTTTCAGTGTCGTTTTTTCGGAGAATCAACAGTGACAAATAGCCTTTTAATTTGTAAGTAGTTTTACTCATATTCAAGATTGCAATAAATGAAAAATATTCGTCTCTTATTTAGGAATCATGACAAAACAAATTCCAGCCAAAAAGCGCTCTGCAGCTGTGCTACTAAAGGTTCTACAGCAAGAGAACGACGAAATAGAGAAAACATTTTGCGATGCAACTACGCAGACTGCACTGATGGAAGAGTTGAGTCCTCCCACTAAAACTGATGCAACGGAATTAAAACTCAACAAATGTTTGGCACTACTGGCCCACGCAAATGCAAAGTTAGATGCATTGGGTGCCATAGGATCTTCCCAGTGTAAACACGAACTTCAAACTGTCGCTCTTAATAAAATCAACCTGAAGCCAGTGAACGATCTTAACGAAATGGAAATATTAGAAGAAAATTGCAGGAAAGAAGAATTTGTGGAATCAATCGTTGCATCAATTGGCCAACTTCACGGTCGCCAACGGTATACAGGGAGAGGTGGTACCGTTTGTCTTCAAATTATAGACTACTTCTTTGATCGTCAATTTCTGCTTAATTGCTCGTGGACTGGAACAGGACGTAAATCAGCTGTTCAGGAACAAGTGGTTCGGAAGATTCCGTTTTGTAGATTCGAGAGAGTGATCGATTTATTTTATCAGACCGTTCTTTATTCTGATCCCGAGTTTCCAATGACTGAGTGCAAGGCGTTTTTGCACCGATGCTTGCGAAATGCAAAGCAACGATTTACTGAGATTGGTGGTACACGGAAGCCGACTGCGCGTAAGCGCAAACATCTTCAGGAAATTAATTATGACGATAGAGAGTGTGAAGACGATGAGCAGCAAGATGTAAATGAAATTGAGCCATCTGAAGAAACTTGGAATGTGGAGTACGTAGAGTAAATTCCAGGATCACTGATTTAAAATGGAATGAATTCACTGAATAGATCCCGAAATGCTTTTTGATCTGGAATAAACAGTAGACCTGATTTTAATGTATTTTTTTCTTTTATTCTTACATATCTCGCATTGGAAGGGTATGATGGAGGGGTATAAAAACAGTTTTTTTATCAATAGGGATGGCTACCAGTTTACAAAAAATTTCAGTTAATAGATACTGCTTACTAGGAATAAAACTATTGTCGTTGTTTGTGCATATCACGTTTAGCTCGAATGATTTAAGCGGACTTTCAAACAGGACAAATATTTGTTCGAGCTCTCTGCGCACTACACCGTTCGAATTTGCTTGGATCATTGCAACTACGCTTTTATCCGTAGTAAGAAACCACTTATCAGAGAAGCTATTTAGTAAAGTAAAGCCAGCTGATACAACTATACGAAAGAATATTGTATCGTCTTCTTTGGATGGATGTTGAAGCACAGGATATTTCGGAAATTCTTTCCCGCTGTAGCTTTGACGTTGTTTTTCAGTAATTCGGTTTATAATTTGATTCAATGGCAATCTACCTGACCGCACAAGATTCTTAATCTGATAAAGGTGACTTTCAAAAGGATAGGATGATAACGTATTCAATGTGCCAAATCTACACACTTCATCCACAACATGTACCAAGTTATGCTGATTGCTTGAAATAGATTTAAAACATTTCGCAAAATATTTAACAAATTTTTCGAAGAGAATTTGTGCTACAGAAAGGTACTTTTTATAACAATTGCATGAACAAATTGTAACAGCAGAAAACAAATTTGCGAAATTTTCATAGTGCTCCTTACTAATAAATTGTGATAAGACTGCAATGCCAATGTAATTCAAAAAAGTTGAGCATTCTGAGCCTTTCCAATGACTCAAATAATGAAATCCCCGAACCTGACGATGAATCTCCAGTGGTAACTTGATTGTGCTCAGAATCTTATCGAAAGATGTCACAGTTTCTAATGACCACTTCTTATGGTACATATTACCGTCTTTGAATAACGTAAGCAACTTTTTTGTTATACCAAGATGAAGTAAATGCAATGAATCGCTTACGATAACATCTTCCACAATATCAATAGGCAATCGCAAGAGGGGTGAATCCACATAAACGACCTTTAATTTCCCATTCTCGCGAGTTTTATAAGTTTGATAGTGTCCATCGTACATTTTATTACGAAATCCAAAATCTGTACGTTTTTGTGCGATTATTTCCGGATAAGTGTTTGTGCGTAATTCCTTTTGGCGTTCTCCAACAATAGTGCATTTTAAACATCCGTGAAAAGAATTGAAATTTACGGTTCCTAAAATGTAGTTTATAAAAAATAGGCATAAATAAATCGAAACAAACATTAATTGTAATTTCTACCTTTTATGAATGCCCTCGCTGGAGAATCGCAAATGAACGCTCTGATTTTAACATGTAATACATGATCATTGATAACGATACCTGCATTCAAAATAGGTAATGCTTCATCAACAAACGGCTTCAAATATTCTTCTACGCGTTTTGGTTTAGTTTTGCCATGGAAAATTCCAATAATCATTGGTTTGATACTTGGATCGTCGTGTACATTAAATAAAATAGGCCACACTTGATCTGTGCCATTGTTAAATAGTGGCAAACCATCAATATTGATGTTAATCGAAATTAACCGAGTAGTTGTTAAGCTAGAGAAAGTTTCGCGAAGACATTTTGCTGTAATATCAGTGTTTTCGTTAATTGATTTTTTTGAACACTCTTCAATACCCACCAAGACCTTGGTGCCAATATTGTCCACCTTGCATTTCAATAATTTTGGCAGATTCTCGAGGGGTTTCAAGTAAACGTCGTGGGTCAACAGGTAGTAAGTGATCATATTGCGACAAACGCGATAAAAGAGGTTTTAACGCAGAATGGGTTATTTTATATTCTAAACTCCAATGACATAAGAACGAAGTAAGGTCGGATTCCACTTCATGATGTTCATCATCTTCACTTGACCCATAGTCAGGACTATAATAATCATCGTCTGAGCCGGATTTAGAACAATCTTCATTAGATTTTAATTCCTCCGCATCGGTTTTTAATCGAGGTAATGTATCAGAAGCATGTTCTGATGAACTTGTTGAAGGTAGATCAATAGTACTCGTTGAAGACACGGGTTCCAAATTGTTGAACAAACTGTCTTCAGTGTTCGAAGAATTCAATAGATTACTGCAAGTGGATACATTCATTTCGATATATCGCTTCACATTCCGGTTGTATGAACCGCTTTTTACAATATTGCCCCATTTTGATGATCGATTCATTTTAATATATTTTTTGATTAGAAACACTCCTTAATTTTCAAAACAAACTTCTATAGCATTAACATGGCTTTTTCCAAGTTTTTTGAGTGCCCCAATCAAAAATAATTCGAAGCATTGAGCATGCTTATTTGCGGCTATTGTGCATTTAGAATGCTGATTACTGACAAGAAGTATTTAAATGGTTTTTCATATGCTAATTTACAGCTATTATGCATTTCATATGCTAATATACTGCAAGAAGCATCCGAAATGCAAATTAAAAGTTGCTTTACTGCAAACACTAATGCTTGGTGGTTACCTGGGTACCTCTAACAAATCAAAACAATTATCTGCATCACATCTCATGCACTAAGTTAATTGTTTAAGCCTATTTCTTAAAACATCACTGGATATAGAGAAGTTATAAAATTCGTACACACTATTAAAAATACTACACATCGGCCTTAGTGGGTTCGCTCTGTCCATATTCAGTACTTTGATACTTTTCCTACAAACACGGCTCTGAATATGTTTCGCCTTTTTTCAAGGGTGTCCATGTCAAGCAAACGTCATCGGTCAATGTAAGGTGGTAACTCTATCGTATTGCGCCATTGCAGAGATTTAAGAGGCATATCGGAGAACTATAATAGTATTTCGAGCCATACCACCAATGGCTTGCTCAACCGATTTGGGTAATTTCGGGAGTAGTAGGGCTAGGGAAAATGTTTGGATTAGAACAATCAATTTCCATACCTTTATCTGTCGCTGGCTTTGGCTTTTTCGCACGTAGCAGCAAAGTTTGCTTGCTTACCATATCCCCAATATGGTGTCCCTATAGTGGGAATGTATTCTGGTACGATGGTCCTCCTCCACCCGGAGGGGGATCAGTTTCCCCATGGGCGGCTTAAATTTAACTTATCACTGTAACGCACAATACTCTTCACTCGTAATTTACTCAAAGGTGGGCACTAGAGGGGGTTATCACTTCGTGGGAAGCTGTGCTGTACGTGGTGTGGTTTAAATATTTCTCTCACGCCGGTTAAACGCCGCAACACACTTCACAATATTGAGGCTTTTGTTTCTTATACCGTGCAAAGAATTTTATTCGTTCTTTATGCACTGCACTGGGGGATCATTTTACTTCTTCACGTCACTCGCCTTTAGCGCATATAGTTTGAGCAGGTTTATATTGTGGTTGAGATTCACGGATAAAACCTGATAAACCGGACCAGCTTGCGGCCGGGTTGAAGGATTTTCGTCACACTCCTGGATTATTCCTAGAATTGCCACTTCGCGATTTTAAATAGAACGGTAGCGATATTATAAGAAGCGATTCTTTTTCGGAAAAACGAAACGTTTAGTTTCAAGATATCTTATATGCGAGAACAAATAACCCAAAAGTAGTAGAAATCGCCCTGATTTATTGCTTTCTTGGCAAATCACTGTAAAATATATTGATTTAACAAAATTAACAGAAGGAAATCTTTTTGCCTTTCTCAATAGAAAGGTATTGCAATTGCTCTGAAAACCGACTTTTTACCAATTGCTCTGAAAACCGAGTGACATATACCATTCGATTCAGTTCGTCGAGTTCGACAAATGTATGTGTGTATGTATGTATGTGTGTGTATGTGCGTCTGTGTGTATGTGACCAAAAATGTCACTCATTTTTCTCAAAGATGGCTGAACCGATTTTGACAAACTTAATCTCAAATGAAAGATACAACGTTCCCATAGGCTGCTATTGAATTTCTGATGGATCCGACTTCCGGTTCCGGAATTACAGGGGCATGAGTACGATCACGTAGAAAATATCGATTTTAATAAATTCTGCAATTAATGTATAATGGTGAAAATTTTCCAAAATGTGACCACAACTGCTTCGATTTGTAGTACTAGGTCACTAACAGCCATTCAAAGTCTTTTTAGTCACATTGGCCATCATCATCGGTTCCGGAAGCCCCGGCGGAAGTATCCAAATTCAGAATAACAGTCACATCGGTTTCTCGGAGATGGCTAAACCGAATCAACCAAACTTAGTCTCAAATGAAATATGTTGCGTCCCCGTAAATGGCTATTAAATTTTATCCCGAACCGACTTCCGGTTCAGGAGTTACGGGTTGTGGCGTGCGATCAAATAGCAAATTGTGATTCAAACCGATACTCCGATGAAAGCAAAAACGCTTTTAATCCACCTAACAGTGTGATTAGACATTTCTTATAACTCTTATCACTCTCTCCGGATATTGTATCGTTTTAAAACATTTAGAACTTGATGCTTCGCGATGTTTTTGATAACGCATACTACATGGGATAGTGGCAGGACTCAGAGAATCGCTCAAATCAGCATAGGACAACATCAGTGCTAGAAATATCAAACCAATCAATGGGAAAGCGAAAAAATGGCCCATAAAATAGACATACAAACGATTTATTGTTAATGCTCTGTTAATAAAATATATAAATTCCTCAATCAATGCATTGTGGTGGGAAAACTGAATTTTCCTAAAGGGGCTATATATTGTACTGAGCCAAAAAAATCGCAATTTTTTTGAATCCATATGAAGTTTATACTTTACTCAAATTTCCAACGCGACTGAGAACTAAGAAATCAACGCTTTTTCTTAAAAAGGGCAATACTAGTAGTGACACCATTCAAAGAAAATCAACAGTGAATATTTCCAGACTTGGTTTTATTTCCTATTTAAGAACTATTGAGTTTTTTACATCCTAGATTGCATGATTCAGTGATCGAAACCCAAAACTTCATAAAGTATTTGAAATTATTAAATTAAAATTTACTTTTGCTATTGAAATTGACAAAATGATAGTATCGCCCCTTTGGCGATTGTTTACTTTTTCGGTCCCACCTATCAGCATTGAAGTATCGCCCTTAGTTTTTTTACAATAACTGCCGTTCTACACCACCGATTTCGTCCGGGTTTTTTCAATAGCGATCATTGTTACTATTTACAGCTGGTATCAGCTTGATAATCCTAAAAAAATACGAAAAAAACAGTTTCGCCTCTAAACTGTTAGCAAAAAAAGTATCGCCCTGTTTGTTTGCATGGAGCGTGGAGGGCGAAGCTTTAAATAGACAAACAAAAATACAGTTTCGCCCGTTGTATTTTTTGCTGTAGTTTAAGAAAGCAATATCGTAGAATCCAAATTTTTAGGTTAATTTGTTGCGTTTCAAAGCCCTCATTCGCATGTATGAAAAAAGCCTTATGTTAACATTTGTAAGTATCGCCCTTTTCACAAAAAAGCGTTGAATCGAAATCGCAGCTCCTGATATCACGCTATCTCTGAAGTGCATGCGTGCATAGTTCCAAATTTTACTTCGACATCGACTTTTTCTAAAGGTGACTTCCCAGTAGTATCCTTGATTTGAATTATTATCGCTAATCCTAATTCCAAAGAACAAATAAAATCCTCTCGAAAACGAACCGTTTGGGAAAATCATCATTACTGGAATTTTCATTTTCACGAAACTTTTCGATAACCTTCCGTCACTTGCGTTAATGCACTAGGTGCACAGTGCTCTGAAAATCTAGCGAAATCGTTTTAGGGCACCAGCGGGTATAATTTAGAGCTATCTGCGCGGCGAGTTAAATCTGTAAAGAATACTAAAAATGAATTTCTATTCCATAATTTTCAGTTCAACAATTCGAGAGATCGTGCTCACCGCAAGCCATGAAAAATAGACTACGTTGTAAAGCGATGGTCACTATTTATTATAAAATCACGGTTAAATAAAAAATAAAACTATTAAAAAATTTCAAATAGTTTATAATTTTCACAAACTTATTAGGAAAATTTGTTTAATAAGCATTCGTAATATTGTGAAGGGAAAAACTGAAAATTTCAGTATTTTCTCTATCTGCAACATATAAACCCTCAAGTATACCAATTAATTGGTATACGAATTGGAATAGGTTCGCCAAATTTTGGAAGAAGTCTATAAAATAACCCCTTGAAAACTACTTAAAAATTGTTGTAGTTCGATGCAATAAAAAATCCCCAAAAATGAAATGTACCTATTAATGTGAAACACAGTGAATAATACATACAATAAAGACCCATTTTTATCAGTCTTATGGTGTATTTTAGGCTGACAAAATGGGGACATTGACTAAATCGGGCATTTTTTTCTTTATAATAAACTGAAGCTGTAAAAATATTCTTCCCGTCCCTTAATGTAGTCTGATAATTATTTCTGATTATGATGAACTTTTTATTTTTGCATATTTCCATCTTCATGATAAGGAAACATGCTCAAGAAAGGATTTACTCGAATTCAGTCTTGTTCGTCTGCTAGAGCCCATCAAACATATGTTCATATTTGGCTGATAAAATCAGGGTTTCAATGTATTATAATAGATATTCAGCATTCGAAGAAGTTTCTTGTGAACGAGTGTAGAACGACTTTGTTTCTACTTACTTGAAGTCAGCGGCGTAGCCAGAAATTCGGTTTGGTGGGGGTTTGGTGAAAATCGATCATACTGTCCAAACGGCATAATTCCGAAACCGTAATTTTTGAAGTTTTAAAATTATGCAGAATTAATTTTTCAGAAAATAGTAACAGAGCTCGTGTCTTTAGCGAATTTGTTGAGACTTTATTGTAGTCATGAATATTAACCTGAGAAAATTCACCATAAATACTTCTTGGACGATATACCGTCAAAATTATTTTATCAAATGATGCGCTGTTTAACGTTTGTAAAACTCACCGAAGATACTAAGCCTCCGAAATTGGCGGTTTCAAAATGATGCTATCTTGACCTTAAATTTCTGTTTTTGAACAGAATACAACAAAATACAGAGTCATACAACAAAAATCAAATGCTTATCAAAATCGATCAGGAACTGCTAGAGTGAATGGAAATCGTCATTTTTCATAAATTTCTCTCTACATTCGGAAAGTGTTATCCTCGTTACTAATCATATTACGTTTTCGTCTCAACTCGACGCATTCCCAAAATAAAAACCTGTTTTAATCCACCTAGTGGTGCAATTGTGCTTTTCTCATTTCTCCGGACTACGATTCCATGGCTTGTTATGTTCAATACAATGGTAGAAATGAATATTACATGTTCAGTACGATTTGCACATACGTACAATGGATCGACAGCCACGATCTTGAGATACTATGTGATACTAAAACATCGCTTGAAACCAGCGGCGGATCATGGAGAAAGATCCGGGAGGTCCGGGCCCTGCCGAAAATTTTCAACTTGTTAAGAAATGTTTAACTAGTTTTAATTTTAAAGTAGCAACCCCTCACTACAAACTCCCTCCGGGCCGGTATGATTGGCGATTCTTAGAGTGATTGCATAACCTTTCTGTATGAGAAAGGCAAAAAAGTACCAAAGTCCAAAAAAGTCAATTTTTGTCAAACATTATTTTTATCGAGTTTACATCAAATCTCAATGCTGCATGCATTTTAAAGTCATTTGGCATCAAAAATACAAATTTGATTTTGAAAATTTTTCATTTCAGTTTATATGGTAATTTGCTGTGTGATTGTACTCTTCAACTCGTAACTCCGGAACCGGAAGTCTAATCAATAAAAAATTCAATAGCAGCCGATGGGAAGGTTGTACCTTTCATTATCTAACTTTGTGCAAATCGGTCCAGCGATCTCTGAGAAACAGACGTCACATTTTTTTCCACATACACACACAGACATTTTCCGATCTCGACGAACTCAGTCGATTGTCATATGATACTCGGACCTCCGGGTCGGGATTAGAATGACGAATTTTAGAGTGAATGAGAAAGGCAAAAACATTTTTAGCAAACGTTGAAAGTTATGCATTTTTTTGGTAAGCAGTTCTATGTTTCATAGACATTAAATCAATTTTAACTTCGCTTCCTATTAAATAAAGACCCTTATTACAGTACATCTCTACAAAAGGGAGCTCAATTTGAAAAGAAATCTGAGGATTATGATTGATTACAGAACTCTGGAATTTTCTATTGGAATGTTTTCAGGCAGGAATTTCATATTGATGCTATTAGACAACTGTGAAATCAAGACCAATAGATCAATAGGCAATTTATCAAAAGTCCTCATGATGTTTACAACAACAGGTTATCAATGTACGGATCAGATAATTGTTATTGTAATATTGAATTAAATCAGTCAGCATCTATAAATTTTCAACTTCAATCCATTTTTTTTTGTGGTAGGGGGGGGGGGTTGGTATGGTGTTAAACCCCAAAACCTTCTTTTGGCTACGCCGTTGCTTGGAGTTATTTATTTCGCTTTTCATTTTCCGATATGTTTCAGATCGATCCGGTTCGCACAAATGAACATTTTTGCACTGATAAGTTATCAAGTTCCTTCCATACAACTTGGAAGTGTTCGGTGATTATTTCTAGCGGTTGTAGATAGAAAAATGAAATGCAAAATTAGTTTTATTGAAATAATGTTTGGCTTATTTCAATGGATTATTACTATATTGAACAATAAATAGGCGACAAAGAGTATTCCACAAACAACAAGCCATAACTTTTAAAGTATTCAAAATAGATATTTGAAGTCTTCAGTAAAGTTATTCGCAAAAGTAAGAGCTACAAATTTGCTGAAGGCATCATTTCGATATAATCATTTCCAAGAAAATTTGTGAAAATATCTCACTCATAGGGGGATTATTCAGCAAAAGCACAATACCAAAAAAAAAAGGGCATATTGCCTCCATTAAATTCTCCGAAGATACTATTGACCTAAAATAAGCCGTTTTGGCGCTAATAATAGATTACATGTTTTTGGTCATATTTCTGGCAATGGGAAATGATAAAAATCATTCGTCCGCATTTAATGTTAAATATCTCTTTTGATAATAGTCCGATTTCAACAATCTATAGCTTGTTCGAAAAGTATTCGTTAAAGCTGCCAAAAAATATATAAATTATTCTATGTTGTGAATTTTGGCAGATAATTTTAAAAAAAACTGCAAAAAACGCGATTTTCACACATTCAAACATTCATATCTTGGAAACATCAGAATCAAAAACAAATTAGTAGCGTTCTTACTGTTTGATAGGTCTTTCATTAAAAATTGGTTTGGATAAGATCGGTTCAGCCATTGCTGAGAAACACGAATGAGAGTTTGTCCGTTACATACACGCACAGACATTGTCCCAAATCGTCGAGCTGAGTCGATTGGTATATAAGACACGGCCCTCCGGGCCTCAGAAAAAATCTTGAAAGTTTGAGCGAATTCTATACATTTCTTTTATAAGAAATGTAAAAAGGTAAACATTTCGCTAAAATGTCTCTCAAACTTAAAATTGCAGTTCTAGGTCACCGACGGCCAAACAAACTTTCGTTGACTACATTGACCACCATTGACGGTTCCGGAAGTGCCTGGGAAAAGCGGCCATCTTTCAAAACTAGCAAACTCATATCAGTTTTTCGAAAAATGGTTGGGCCGATTTTCACAAACTTAGTCCCAAATGATAGCTATAATATCCCCACAGATGTCTATAAAATTTCGTACGGATCGCTTATATGGGTCCGGAAATATAGACTAAACCGTCCGGTCACATATGAAATTCCCATATAAACCGGAACTCTTTTTTTTTTTTTTTTCAAATTTTAGAAATTGAATTTGTATTTTTGATGCCAAACATCTCTAAAATGCATGAAGCGTCGAGATTTTATGTTATCTCGAAAATTTTTTTTTTATAAAAATCGACTTTTTGGGACTGCCGATTTCGCACCTTTTTGCCTTTCTCAATAGAAAGGTATTGCAATTGCTCTGAAAACCGACTTTTTAACGGAAGCCCGGAGGGCCGAGTGACATATACCATTCGATTCAGCTCGTTGAGTACGGCAAATGTCTGTGTGTGTGTATGTATGTGTGTGTATGTATGTGTGTGTAAGTATGTGTGTATGTATGTGTGTATGTGCGTCTGTGTGTGTACGCGAACACAATCTCACTCACTTTTCTCAGAGATAACTGAACCGATTTTGACAAACTTAAAGGTGCAACGTTCCCATAGGCTGCTATTGAATTTGTAATGGATCCTACTTCCGGTTCCGGAATTACAGGGTGATGAATACGATCACGTAGAAAATGACGATTTTAATACATTCTGCAATGAATGTATAATGGTGAAATTTTTTCCAAAATGTGACCACAACTGCTTCGATTTTTAGTACTAGGTCACTAGCAGCCATTCAAAGTCTTTATGGTCACATTGGCCACCATCATCGGTTCCGGAAGCCCAGGCGGAAGTATCCAAATTCAGAATAACAGTCACATCGGTTTCTAGGAGATGGCTAGACCGCATCAACCAAACTTAGTCTCAAATGAAAGATGTTGGGTCCCCGTAAATGGCTATTAAATTTTATCCTGATCCGACTTCCGGTTCCGGAGTTACGGGTTGCGGCGTGCGATCACATAGCAAATTGTGATTCAAACCGATACTCCGATGAAAGCAAAAAAGGTAAAAATTTCGCTGAAATGTCTCTCAAACAACTTAAATTTGCAAATTTAGGTCACCGACGGCCAAACAAACTTTCGTTGACTACATTGACCACCATAGCTCATATCAGTTTCTCGGAAATGGTTGGGCCGATTTTCACAAATTTAGCTATATTATCCCCAGAGATGTCTATAAAATTTCGCACGGATCGCTTATATGGTTCCGGAAATATAGACTGAACCGTCCGGTCACATATGAAATTCCCATATAAGCCGGAACTCAAAATTTTTTTCAGTTGGGGGGACCCCATGAAATTTCAGAAATCGAATTCGTATTTTTAATGCCAAACATTTTTAAAATGCATGAAACGTCGAGATTTTATGTTATCACGAAATTTTTTTTATAAAGATCGGCTTTTTGGGACTTTGCCGATTTCGCACCTTTTTGCCTTTCTCATATAGAAAGGATATGCAATCACTCTGAAAACCGACTTTTTAACCGAGGCCCGGAGGGCTGAGTCTCATTTACCATTTGACTCAGTTCGTCGAAATTGACAAATGTCTGTATGTGTGTGTATGTGTGTGTGTTTTCAAAACTCACTCACTTTTCTCAGAGATGGCTGAACCGAATCGCTCAAACTTGATTTCAAATGAAAGGTATAACGCTCCCATAAGCTGCTATTGATTTTTTTGCGATCGGACTTCCAGTTCCGAAGAGTGCGGTCACCCAGCAAATTTCCATATAAAATGGTAATACCATGATGTCCAAATGGTGTAATACATATTAAAAAAGGCGCGACATAGCTCGAACTTGCGGGTCTAGATCACTTATGATCATTCTAAGCAGCTTTGACCACATTGGCCACCTATGACGGTTCTTGATGCCCCAGGTACTTTCCAAGTTCGTAAGTTAATCTCACACCTTTTTCTCAGGGAATTCTTGACCGATTTTCATAAACTTGGTTTCAAATGAAAGATACAATACTCCCATGGACTGTTATTGAATTGCATTCGTATCTGACATTTGGTTCTGGAGTTACAGGTTGTTTATTGCGACCACATAGGAATTTTCCATATAAACCGGTAAAATCGTAATACTTCAAAGGATAAAAATCCATTTCTATTTGCAAGTCTAGATTACATCATTTCTCTCTGCAAGTCTAGATCACTGATGGCCAATCAAAGATTCTTTGAATATAATGTCCACTATTGTCAGTTCCAGAATTTTCGGATTCTGGACATATTCCAGAATTAGTCACATCGATTATTCGGTGATGACTGAACCGATTTTCGTAAACCAAATCTCAAATGGAGGGTATAATATGCTGTTGGGTGTTGCATACTCCATCAGCCCCCTCTCAACTTCCCCTAACGCCATCTCTTTCTATATCAACGCCCCCCTTCCTCCCCTTTGACCTACAGTCTCTTCATCCGCCATATATATTTTTAGAGAATTTCGTTCCATACCCATATATTATAAGTGAATTTGGAGTCGCTCAGCTCAAATTTGATATCGAAAAGATCAGATCAATTCATCTTATAGTGATAAATTGATTTTGTCACACATTTTATGATATAAGTTTTGCCAATAGTTGGTAATGAATACGAAAGAGAACATAAATAAACTATTCGATTTCATTATCGGCAATTCGGTCGTTGCGGATTAAATTGCAACGTACTTTAGTAAACTGTAACTTTTTTTTACTACAAATTCTATATAAGATGATCTAGAATCTATCGACATTCTTACTATGACTTTCAGCTATCAACTCGGTATCGTTTGTTGGTATTAATCGACGATTTTATTAATTGTAGGGGAACTGGGGGTAAGAAGGACATGTTAAGGTTATACTCAAATAAAACATAGTAAAAGCATGTTTTGTCAACATGAAATACTTTATGTTGTAGCTCCATATGTTGGCTTTCGAGTGCCCAGAGGGATTATGTTACAAAAATCAACAAGTATCTTTTTTGAAAGAAATAGAAAACAAAGAAATATCTGAACTTTTTCCAGACTGCGGGTGAAACGGACATATGGTGGGGGTAAGACGGACATGTCGCCGAAAGGATGATCACAATACAAAATATTAAAATTTACTGTTTCTAACGGATGTTTTGGATAGTTTGTGGCTCTTCTTAATATATATGTTCAATTCGAGGTGATAAATAACGTTTTGGGGTTCAATTTAAAGTTGAAGCAAATGATGTATTTTCTAATATCGTTTTTTCCGTTGCCATAAAGAGAGCTATACAATCACTTCCAATGATCAAACAAATCATTTAAACAAAACTGGAAAGTTACATATTAAATACGCAATTGGTAACATCAGTTCCTCGATTACACATAGCCAGAATATGGGACCTGCACAAAGTCTTCTACCTTTTCCAGGTCCTAGGAATTCCGTATTCAGCCTCGGTCACATTAACGTACATCTTGCGGTCTACTACATGTGAGACTTCAGCTAACTGGATGGTTCTCCACGTTTGACTGCTAGAATTTCGTTTCTACACACGAGGCATTCATATAAGGATGAATCAATAGAATTAATCAAGACTGGCCGTCTTGCCCCACCAGTACACATATTTTTTAAACGCTTGCACTTATTTACTCGTATAAGAACTTACCTGTTATTTTCCACGAAGATGTTATTTAAGAGTTACATTATCGAAATAAAAGAAAAAATCCGCGAAAAAAATGATTTTTTCCTCGATAAACCTTAAAATCAGACGTAAAAATTACATCCGCATGCAGATGCACTACTGATTATCAATGTTTACTTAAATCTTTCGCTTTAAACAATATTCAATGCTGATTACTGACAAGAAGTATTTAAATGGTTTTTCATATGCTAATTTACAGCTATTATGCATTTCATATGCTAATATACTGCAAGAAGCATCCGAAATGCAAATTAAAAGTTGCTTTACTGCAAACACTAATGCTTGGTGGTTACCTGGGTACCTCTAACAAATCAAAACAATTATCTGCATCACATCTCATGCACTAAGTTAATTGTTTAAGCCTATTTCTTAAAACATCACTGGATATAGAGAAGTTATAAAATTCGTACACACTATTAAAAATACTACACATCGGCCTTAGTGGGTTCGCTCTGTCCATATTCAGTACTTTGATACTTTTCCTACAAACACGGCTCTGAATATGTTTCGCCTTTTTTCAAGGGTGTCCATGTCAAGCAAACGTCATCGGTCAATGTAAGGTGGTAACTCTATCGTATTGCGCCATTGCAGAGATTTAAGAGGCATATCGGAGAACTATAATAGTATTTCGAGCCATACCACCAATGGCTTGCTCAACCGATTTGGGTAATTTCGGGAGTAGTAGGGCTAGGGAAAATGTTTGGATTAGAACAATCAATTTCCATACCTTTATCTGTCGCTGGCTTTGGCTTTTTCGCACGTAGCAGCAAAGTTTGCTTGCTTACCATATCCCCAATATGGTGTCCCTATAGTGGGAATGTATTCTGGTACGATGGTCCTCCTCCACCCGGAGGGGGATCAGTTTCCCCATGGGCGGCTTAAATTTAACTTATCACTGTAACGCACAATACTCTTCACTCGTAATTTACTCAAAGGTGGGCACTAGAGGGGGTTATCACTTCGTGGGAAGCTGTGCTGTACGTGGTGTGGTTTAAATATTTCTCTCACGCCGGTTAAACGCCGCAACACACTTCACAATATTGAGGCTTTTGTTTCTTATACCGTGCAAAGAATTTTATTCGTTCTTTATGCACTGCACTGGGGGATCATTTTACTTCTTCACGTCACTCGCCTTTAGCGCATATAGTTTGAGCAGGTTTATATTGTGGTTGAGATTCACGGATAAAACCTGATAAACCGGACCAGCTTGCGGCCGGGTTGAAGGATTTTCGTCACACTCCTGGATTATTCCTAGAATTGCCACTTCGCGATTTTAAATAGAACGGTAGCGATATTATAAGAAGCGATTCTTTTTCGGAAAAACGAAACGTTTAGTTTCAAGATATCTTATATGCGAGAACAAATAACCCAAAAGTAGTAGAAATCGCCCTGATTTATTGCTTTCTTGGCAAATCACTGTAAAATATATTGATTTAACAAAATTAACAGAAGGAAATCTTTTTGCCTTTCTCAATAGAAAGGTATTGCAATTGCTCTGAAAACCGACTTTTTACCAATTGCTCTGAAAACCGAGTGACATATACCATTCGATTCAGTTCGTCGAGTTCGACAAATGTATGTGTGTATGTATGTATGTGTGTGTATGTGCGTCTGTGTGTATGTGACCAAAAATGTCACTCATTTTTCTCAAAGATGGCTGAACCGATTTTGACAAACTTAATCTCAAATGAAAGATACAACGTTCCCATAGGCTGCTATTGAATTTCTGATGGATCCGACTTCCGGTTCCGGAATTACAGGGGCATGAGTACGATCACGTAGAAAATATCGATTTTAATAAATTCTGCAATTAATGTATAATGGTGAAAATTTTCCAAAATGTGACCACAACTGCTTCGATTTGTAGTACTAGGTCACTAACAGCCATTCAAAGTCTTTTTAGTCACATTGGCCATCATCATCGGTTCCGGAAGCCCCGGCGGAAGTATCCAAATTCAGAATAACAGTCACATCGGTTTCTCGGAGATGGCTAAACCGAATCAACCAAACTTAGTCTCAAATGAAATATGTTGCGTCCCCGTAAATGGCTATTAAATTTTATCCCGAACCGACTTCCGGTTCAGGAGTTACGGGTTGTGGCGTGCGATCAAATAGCAAATTGTGATTCAAACCGATACTCCGATGAAAGCAAAAACGCTTTTAATCCACCTAACAGTGTGATTAGACATTTCTTATAACTCTTATCACTCTCTCCGGATATTGTATCGTTTTAAAACATTTAGAACTTGATGCTTCGCGATGTTTTTGATAACGCATACTACATGGGATAGTGGCAGGACTCAGAGAATCGCTCAAATCAGCATAGGACAACATCAGTGCTAGAAATATCAAACCAATCAATGGGAAAGCGAAAAAATGGCCCATAAAATAGACATACAAACGATTTATTGTTAATGCTCTGTTAATAAAATATATAAATTCCTCAATCAATGCATTGTGGTGGGAAAACTGAATTTTCCTAAAGGGGCTATATATTGTACTGAGCCAAAAAAATCGCAATTTTTTTGAATCCATATGAAGTTTATACTTTACTCAAATTTCCAACGCGACTGAGAACTAAGAAATCAACGCTTTTTCTTAAAAAGGGCAATACTAGTAGTGACACCATTCAAAGAAAATCAACAGTGAATATTTCCAGACTTGGTTTTATTTCCTATTTAAGAACTATTGAGTTTTTTACATCCTAGATTGCATGATTCAGTGATCGAAACCCAAAACTTCATAAAGTATTTGAAATTATTAAATTAAAATTTACTTTTGCTATTGAAATTGACAAAATGATAGTATCGCCCCTTTGGCGATTGTTTACTTTTTCGGTCCCACCTATCAGCATTGAAGTATCGCCCTTAGTTTTTTTACAATAACTGCCGTTCTACACCACCGATTTCGTCCGGGTTTTTTCAATAGCGATCATTGTTACTATTTACAGCTGGTATCAGCTTGATAATCCTAAAAAAATACGAAAAAAACAGTTTCGCCTCTAAACTGTTAGCAAAAAAAGTATCGCCCTGTTTGTTTGCATGGAGCGTGGAGGGCGAAGCTTTAAATAGACAAACAAAAATACAGTTTCGCCCGTTGTATTTTTTGCTGTAGTTTAAGAAAGCAATATCGTAGAATCCAAATTTTTAGGTTAATTTGTTGCGTTTCAAAGCCCTCATTCGCATGTATGAAAAAAGCCTTATGTTAACATTTGTAAGTATCGCCCTTTTCACAAAAAAGCGTTGAATCGAAATCGCAGCTCCTGATATCACGCTATCTCTGAAGTGCATGCGTGCATAGTTCCAAATTTTACTTCGACATCGACTTTTTCTAAAGGTGACTTCCCAGTAGTATCCTTGATTTGAATTATTATCGCTAATCCTAATTCCAAAGAACAAATAAAATCCTCTCGAAAACGAACCGTTTGGGAAAATCATCATTACTGGAATTTTCATTTTCACGAAACTTTTCGATAACCTTCCGTCACTTGCGTTAATGCACTAGGTGCACAGTGCTCTGAAAATCTAGCGAAATCGTTTTAGGGCACCAGCGGGTATAATTTAGAGCTATCTGCGCGGCGAGTTAAATCTGTAAAGAATACTAAAAATGAATTTCTATTCCATAATTTTCAGTTCAACAATTCGAGAGATCGTGCTCACCGCAAGCCATGAAAAATAGACTACGTTGTAAAGCGATGGTCACTATTTATTATAAAATCACGGTTAAATAAAAAATAAAACTATTAAAAAATTTCAAATAGTTTATAATTTTCACAAACTTATTAGGAAAATTTGTTTAATAAGCATTCGTAATATTGTGAAGGGAAAAACTGAAAATTTCAGTATTTTCTCTATCTGCAACATATAAACCCTCAAGTATACCAATTAATTGGTATACGAATTGGAATAGGTTCGCCAAATTTTGGAAGAAGTCTATAAAATAACCCCTTGAAAACTACTTAAAAATTGTTGTAGTTCGATGCAATAAAAAATCCCCAAAAATGAAATGTACCTATTAATGTGAAACACAGTGAATAATACATACAATAAAGACCCATTTTTATCAGTCTTATGGTGTATTTTAGGCTGACAAAATGGGGACATTGACTAAATCGGGCATTTTTTTCTTTATAATAAACTGAAGCTGTAAAAATATTCTTCCCGTCCCTTAATGTAGTCTGATAATTATTTCTGATTATGATGAACTTTTTATTTTTGCATATTTCCATCTTCATGATAAGGAAACATGCTCAAGAAAGGATTTACTCGAATTCAGTCTTGTTCGTCTGCTAGAGCCCATCAAACATATGTTCATATTTGGCTGATAAAATCAGGGTTTCAATGTATTATAATAGATATTCAGCATTCGAAGAAGTTTCTTGTGAACGAGTGTAGAACGACTTTGTTTCTACTTACTTGAAGTCAGCGGCGTAGCCAGAAATTCGGTTTGGTGGGGGTTTGGTGAAAATCGATCATACTGTCCAAACGGCATAATTCCGAAACCGTAATTTTTGAAGTTTTAAAATTATGCAGAATTAATTTTTCAGAAAATAGTAACAGAGCTCGTGTCTTTAGCGAATTTGTTGAGACTTTATTGTAGTCATGAATATTAACCTGAGAAAATTCACCATAAATACTTCTTGGACGATATACCGTCAAAATTATTTTATCAAATGATGCGCTGTTTAACGTTTGTAAAACTCACCGAAGATACTAAGCCTCCGAAATTGGCGGTTTCAAAATGATGCTATCTTGACCTTAAATTTCTGTTTTTGAACAGAATACAACAAAATACAGAGTCATACAACAAAAATCAAATGCTTATCAAAATCGATCAGGAACTGCTAGAGTGAATGGAAATCGTCATTTTTCATAAATTTCTCTCTACATTCGGAAAGTGTTATCCTCGTTACTAATCATATTACGTTTTCGTCTCAACTCGACGCATTCCCAAAATAAAAACCTGTTTTAATCCACCTAGTGGTGCAATTGTGCTTTTCTCATTTCTCCGGACTACGATTCCATGGCTTGTTATGTTCAATACAATGGTAGAAATGAATATTACATGTTCAGTACGATTTGCACATACGTACAATGGATCGACAGCCACGATCTTGAGATACTATGTGATACTAAAACATCGCTTGAAACCAGCGGCGGATCATGGAGAAAGATCCGGGAGGTCCGGGCCCTGCCGAAAATTTTCAACTTGTTAAGAAATGTTTAACTAGTTTTAATTTTAAAGTAGCAACCCCTCACTACAAACTCCCTCCGGGCCGGTATGATTGGCGATTCTTAGAGTGATTGCATAACCTTTCTGTATGAGAAAGGCAAAAAAGTACCAAAGTCCAAAAAAGTCAATTTTTGTCAAACATTATTTTTATCGAGTTTACATCAAATCTCAATGCTGCATGCATTTTAAAGTCATTTGGCATCAAAAATACAAATTTGATTTTGAAAATTTTTCATTTCAGTTTATATGGTAATTTGCTGTGTGATTGTACTCTTCAACTCGTAACTCCGGAACCGGAAGTCTAATCAATAAAAAATTCAATAGCAGCCGATGGGAAGGTTGTACCTTTCATTATCTAACTTTGTGCAAATCGGTCCAGCGATCTCTGAGAAACAGACGTCACATTTTTTTCCACATACACACACAGACATTTTCCGATCTCGACGAACTCAGTCGATTGTCATATGATACTCGGACCTCCGGGTCGGGATTAGAATGACGAATTTTAGAGTGAATGAGAAAGGCAAAAACATTTTTAGCAAACGTTGAAAGTTATGCATTTTTTTGGTAAGCAGTTCTATGTTTCATAGACATTAAATCAATTTTAACTTCGCTTCCTATTAAATAAAGACCCTTATTACAGTACATCTCTACAAAAGGGAGCTCAATTTGAAAAGAAATCTGAGGATTATGATTGATTACAGAACTCTGGAATTTTCTATTGGAATGTTTTCAGGCAGGAATTTCATATTGATGCTATTAGACAACTGTGAAATCAAGACCAATAGATCAATAGGCAATTTATCAAAAGTCCTCATGATGTTTACAACAACAGGTTATCAATGTACGGATCAGATAATTGTTATTGTAATATTGAATTAAATCAGTCAGCATCTATAAATTTTCAACTTCAATCCATTTTTTTTTGTGGTAGGGGGGGGGGGTTGGTATGGTGTTAAACCCCAAAACCTTCTTTTGGCTACGCCGTTGCTTGGAGTTATTTATTTCGCTTTTCATTTTCCGATATGTTTCAGATCGATCCGGTTCGCACAAATGAACATTTTTGCACTGATAAGTTATCAAGTTCCTTCCATACAACTTGGAAGTGTTCGGTGATTATTTCTAGCGGTTGTAGATAGAAAAATGAAATGCAAAATTAGTTTTATTGAAATAATGTTTGGCTTATTTCAATGGATTATTACTATATTGAACAATAAATAGGCGACAAAGAGTATTCCACAAACAACAAGCCATAACTTTTAAAGTATTCAAAATAGATATTTGAAGTCTTCAGTAAAGTTATTCGCAAAAGTAAGAGCTACAAATTTGCTGAAGGCATCATTTCGATATAATCATTTCCAAGAAAATTTGTGAAAATATCTCACTCATAGGGGGATTATTCAGCAAAAGCACAATACCAAAAAAAAAGGGCATATTGCCTCCATTAAATTCTCCGAAGATACTATTGACCTAAAATAAGCCGTTTTGGCGCTAATAATAGATTACATGTTTTTGGTCATATTTCTGGCAATGGGAAATGATAAAAATCATTCGTCCGCATTTAATGTTAAATATCTCTTTTGATAATAGTCCGATTTCAACAATCTATAGCTTGTTCGAAAAGTATTCGTTAAAGCTGCCAAAAAATATATAAATTATTCTATGTTGTGAATTTTGGCAGATAATTTTAAAAAAAACTGCAAAAAACGCGATTTTCACACATTCAAACATTCATATCTTGGAAACATCAGAATCAAAAACAAATTAGTAGCGTTCTTACTGTTTGATAGGTCTTTCATTAAAAATTGGTTTGGATAAGATCGGTTCAGCCATTGCTGAGAAACACGAATGAGAGTTTGTCCGTTACATACACGCACAGACATTGTCCCAAATCGTCGAGCTGAGTCGATTGGTATATAAGACACGGCCCTCCGGGCCTCAGAAAAAATCTTGAAAGTTTGAGCGAATTCTATACATTTCTTTTATAAGAAATGTAAAAAGGTAAACATTTCGCTAAAATGTCTCTCAAACTTAAAATTGCAGTTCTAGGTCACCGACGGCCAAACAAACTTTCGTTGACTACATTGACCACCATTGACGGTTCCGGAAGTGCCTGGGAAAAGCGGCCATCTTTCAAAACTAGCAAACTCATATCAGTTTTTCGAAAAATGGTTGGGCCGATTTTCACAAACTTAGTCCCAAATGATAGCTATAATATCCCCACAGATGTCTATAAAATTTCGTACGGATCGCTTATATGGGTCCGGAAATATAGACTAAACCGTCCGGTCACATATGAAATTCCCATATAAACCGGAACTCTTTTTTTTTTTTTTTTTCAAATTTTAGAAATTGAATTTGTATTTTTGAAGCCAAACATCTCTAAAATGCATGAAGCGTCGAGATTTTATATTATCTCGAAAAATTTTTTTTTATAAAAATCGACTTTTTGGGACTGCCGATTTCGCACCTTTTTGCCTTTCTCAATAGAAAGGTATTGCAATTGCTCTGAAAACCGACTTTTTAACGGAAGCCCGGAGGGCCGAGTGACATATACCATTCGATTCAGCTCGTTGAGTACGGCAAATGTCTGTGTGTGTGTATGTATGTGTGTGTATGTATGTGTGTGTAAGTATGTGTGTATGTATGTGTGTATGTGCGTCTGTGTGTGTACGCGAACACAATCTCACTCACTTTTCTCAGAGATAACTGAACCGATTTTGACAAACTTAAAGGTGCAACGTTCCCATAGGCTGCTATTGAATTTGTAATGGATCCTACTTCCGGTTCCGGAATTACAGGGTGATGAATACGATCACGTAGAAAATGACGATTTTAATACATTCTGCAATGAATGTATAATGGTGAAATTTTTTCCAAAATGTGACCACAACTGCTTCGATTTTTAGTACTAGGTCACTAGCAGCCATTCAAAGTCTTTATGGTCACATTGGCCACCATCATCGGTTCCGGAAGCCCAGGCGGAAGTATCCAAATTCAGAATAACAGTCACATCGGTTTCTAGGAGATGGCTAGACCGCATCAACCAAACTTAGTCTCAAATGAAAGATGTTGGGTCCCCGTAAATGGCTATTAAATTTTATCCTGATCCGACTTCCGGTTCCGGAGTTACGGGTTGCGGCGTGCGATCACATAGCAAATTGTGATTCAAACCGATACTCCGATGAAAGCAAAAAAGGTAAAAATTTCGCTGAAATGTCTCTCAAACAACTTAAATTTGCAAATTTAGGTCACCGACGGCCAAACAAACTTTCGTTGACTACATTGACCACCATAGCTCATATCAGTTTCTCGGAAATGGTTGGGCCGATTTTCACAAATTTAGCTATATTATCCCCAGAGATGTCTATAAAATTTCGCACGGATCGCTTATATGGTTCCGGAAATATAGACTGAACCGTCCGGTCACATATGAAATTCCCATATAAGCCGGAACTCAAAATTTTTTTCAGTTGGGGGGACCCCATGAAATTTCAGAAATCGAATTCGTATTTTTAATGCCAAACATTTTTAAAATGCATGAAACGTCGAGATTTTATGTTATCACGAAATTTTTTTTATAAAGATCGGCTTTTTGGGACTTTGCCGATTTCGCACCTTTTTGCCTTTCTCATATAGAAAGGATATGCAATCACTCTGAAAACCGACTTTTTAACCGAGGCCCGGAGGGCTGAGTCTCATTTACCATTTGACTCAGTTCGTCGAAATTGACAAATGTCTGTATGTGTGTGTATGTGTGTGTGTTTTCAAAACTCACTCACTTTTCTCAGAGATGGCTGAACCGAATCGCTCAAACTTGATTTCAAATGAAAGGTATAACGCTCCCATAAGCTGCTATTGATTTTTTTGCGATCGGACTTCCAGTTCCGAAGAGTGCGGTCACCCAGCAAATTTCCATATAAAATGGTAATACCATGATGTCCAAATGGTGTAATACATATTAAAAAAGGCGCGACATAGCTCGAACTTGCGGGTCTAGATCACTTATGATCATTCTAAGCAGCTTTGACCACATTGGCCACCTATGACGGTTCTTGATGCCCCAGGTACTTTCCAAGTTCGTAAGTTAATCTCACACCTTTTTCTCAGGGAATTCTTGACCGATTTTCATAAACTTGGTTTCAAATGAAAGATACAATACTCCCATGGACTGTTATTGAATTGCATTCGTATCTGACATTTGGTTCTGGAGTTACAGGTTGTTTATTGCGACCACATAGGAATTTTCCATATAAACCGGTAAAATCGTAATACTTCAAAGGATAAAAATCCATTTCTATTTGCAAGTCTAGATTACATCATTTCTCTCTGCAAGTCTAGATCACTGATGGCCAATCAAAGATTCTTTGAATATAATGTCCACTATTGTCAGTTCCAGAATTTTCGGATTCTGAACATATTCCAGAATTAGTCACATCGATTATTCGGTGATGACTGAACCGATTTTCGTAAACCAAATCTCAAATGGAGGGTATAATATGCTGTTGGGTGTTGCATACTCCATCAGCCCCCTCTCAACTTCCCCTAACGCCATCTCTTTCTATATCAACGCCCCCCTTCCTCCCCTTTGACCTACAGTCTCTTCATCCGCCATATATATTTTTAGAGAATTTCGTTCCATACCCATATATTATAAGTGAATTTGGAGTCGCTCAGCTCAAATTTGATATCGAAAAGATCAGATCAATTCATCTTATAGTGATAAATTGATTTTGTCACACATTTTATGATATAAGTTTTGCCAATAGTTGGTAATGAATACGAAAGAGAACATAAATAAACTATTCGATTTCATTATCGGCAATTCGGTCGTTGCGGATTAAATTGCAACGTACTTTAGTAAACTGTAACTTTTTTTTACTACAAATTCTATATAAGATGATCTAGAATCTATCGACATTCTTACTATGACTTTCAGCTATCAACTCGGTATCGTTTGTTGGTATTAATCGACGATTTTATTAATTGTAGGGGAACTGGGGGTAAGAAGGACATGTTAAGGTTATACTCAAATAAAACATAGTAAAAGCATGTTTTGTCAACATGAAATACTTTATGTTGTAGCTCCATATGTTGGCTTTCGAGTGCCCAGAGGGATTATGTTACAAAAATCAACAAGTATCTTTTTTGAAAGAAATAGAAAACAAAGAAATATCTGAACTTTTTCCAGACTGCGGGTGAAACGGACATATGGTGGGGGTAAGACGGACATGTCGCCGAAAGGATGATCACAATACAAAATATTAAAATTTACTGTTTCTAACGGATGTTTTGGATAGTTTGTGGCTCTTCTTAATATATATGTTCAATTCGAGGTGATAAATAACGTTTTGGGGTTCAATTTAAAGTTGAAGCAAATGATGTATTTTCTAATATCGTTTTTTCCGTTGCCATAAAGAGAGCTATACAATCACTTCCAATGATCAAACAAATCATTTAAACAAAACTGGAAAGTTACATATTAAATACGCAATTGGTAACATCAGTTCCTCGATTACACATAGCCAGAATATGGGACCTGCACAAAGTCTTCTACCTTTTCCAGGTCCTAGGAATTCCGTATTCAGCCTCGGTCACATTAACGTACATCTTGCGGTCTACTACATGTGAGACTTCAGCTAACTGGATGGTTCTCCACGTTTGACTGCTAGAATTTCGTTTCTACACACGAGGCATTCATATAAGGATGAATCAATAGAATTAATCAAGACTGGCCGTCTTGCCCCACCAGTACACATATTTTTTAAACGCTTGCACTTATTTACTCGTATAAGAACTTACCTGTTATTTTCCACGAAGATGTTATTTAAGAGTTACATTATCGAAATAAAAGAAAAAATCCGCGAAAAAAATGATTTTTTCCTCGATAAACCTTAAAATCAGACGTAAAAATTACATCCGCATGCAGATGCACTACTGATTATCAATGTTTACTTAAATCTTTCGCTTTAAACAATATTCAAGGCCTACTGAGTGCTTCATAATTCAAGGATATCCATGAAGAGAGAGTACTCATATAATTCAATTTAACTTTATATGTTATATGCCTAAAATAACCATGTGTCCGTCTTACCCAACCTGTCCGTCTTACCCACAGTTCCCCTATGTTTAGGCTAGCCTCAATTCGGTTGATTTCTTAGCTGTATTTTCGATTTAGGTATAACACTTTTTTACATTTTAACGACATTTAATTAGCTTAAGATTACTGGGTTGGGTAGAGAAAGTTATGAAAATGTAGAGCCCTAGTACTCAAATGAGAGCAAGGATGTGAAGTATACAGATCGGAAAACTCGAAGTATCTTTAGAAAAAGCGCTTCTGTTATAATCTAGCCAAATATTAAAAGACACCTTACTACGCAAATTAAAAAATATTGATGCCTCGTTAGCTTAGTGTCGACTATCAGAGATAGTACTTCATCAGCCTTTTACTTCGCAAATTCTGTAGCATAAGCACTCAAGTTAACTAGCAGAATTTTCATAATAACTTGCATCAATTTTAGACAATTCTAATACAGTGAAGATCCGTTTTAACAGCCCTTTGGTGAGTTTTAGGCTGTTAAAACGGGAATATTGACAAAATAGGGACATACATTTTTCTTTCTTTTTAACAAATCGAAGTACTTAAAATATTCTTCTTTAGTCCCTAGATGTAGCTTAATAACCCTTTCCGATTATTTAGCTTAAATTTCGCTTAATAGGATCAGACAGCGCAAAATTGAAAATAAAATTAAAATTTGGATTTTTTTTTCATATTAAGGATCTCTAAGATAAGAAAAATATGCTCAAGAAAAAAATTACTCGAATTCGACTTGGTTCATCTGCTAGAGCCCATCAAACTACCAACTATCGATTTTCTTATGAGGCTGACAAAATCGTGGGCTGATAAAATCGGGTCTTCACTATAATCTATCAATCGTACAATGTAATGGTACAACAACATGACAACAATGTTCCATAAATACCTTGCGACTGTACTCTCCGCAAAATAGATCTTTGTCACACACGTCCATAGCGAACTAGTCCATTGTTCACATTGTTCTTTCAAATTGATGTTCCTTGGCTTCAAACAACTCGAATAATTAAAAATCATATTGAATTTTGTTCTGTTTGCTTTCGTTTATTTCTGGACAGCCAGTTTATAAAAGGAGCAAATGATTTATTTTAAATCTGCAATCTTTTCCTAATACACTAATTATAACACTATTTGTAACTTGTATGGACTTCTCAGCTGCAGATTCATCCAAATCTGAAAAAATCAGATCCGTCCAGATTTCGAAAATATATAGTTTAGCTAATTGTCAGCTAAGGGGTCATGCACAAATAACGTAGCTTTTTGCCTTTCTCATATAGAGGATATGCAATCACTCTAAAAATCGTCAACCTGATCCCGGCATTGACATAAGGTTTCTGGATTTTAACAAGAGAGATTTATACCCCCTTCCCGATCACCGGTCACCACCAATTTAAATTCCCTTTAGATCACCCTTCATTGCACCCTCCCTCCAGGCCACCACCTGATCCATCACTCATACCCCTCCCCCTCTCAACCCCATCATCTTTATACCACCGCTACAGCACAAGACATTCCGAATTAAGCTGGGGAGTGGTTCGTTCGTAGTTAGCAGGAAGACAACATTGAACTAATGCTGATTAGGCTAATAAAGTATGATATTTTTTTGTTTCAAGTGTTTCACCGTCGACACATAGCTCATCAGGTTCGTGGCTGGCAAACTATTGTGTGTAGGTGTAAAGTGTATTAAGAATGTAGTACATGTTTCGATAATTGAAACGAACATAACCAGCCACTCATAGTTTGAAGAAATGAGAAAAGCACAATTGCACCACTAGGTGGATTAAAACAGGTTTTTCAGTTCAATATTACCGTGGCCGTTTTTTTCTTTTGCAAAATTTTAGAACTCGAATAATGATTTCTTTTCTTGTATATTTGTCATGTCATTATAATAATAAAATATAATATATGCATTTGAAAGCTTTTAATGAATATAAACAACACAAACATTCTCGTGTCCATGATTGAGAAAGGCACAATTGCACCGCTATGTGGATTAAAACAGGTTTTTTTTAAATACATTCCAAAACCTAGTTATAGCTTTCTCATTCGTATAATGAAGATTTCTTGCATCTTCAGCAAATGTTATGAAATGAATCGATCTACAACTTTTTTGAGAATAGTCTAAATGCAAACGACATCACTTGGTTCCAGCCAGTTTCATAAGGCGTTCACACACGTTTTGTGAACTGTTTGGATTTAGTGTCTAACTGGCGCCAATTTGGTGTTAGTTTTGATATATCGTCTAACTGACAGCAAGTTAGTATCAGTTACGGACAAGTGAAACCCAAAGCATTAAAATCCAACTTTTCAAAGTTAGGTCTTTTCCCCTTAAGCGCAAATTTGTTAATCCATTTTTACCTTAAGACGAAAGAGATTGCAAACTTACAGACGTTTGGCTCTCATGCCAAAAGACAGTTCGTTTCCCTATACTCGTCAACGAGCCTGAGCTTCTGTGCTTGGCTAACCGACCCATTACTCGGTAACCAGCTAGTTATTTAATTTAGTTTTAGAACACAGTTGAAAGTGAAAAGAATGAAGGATTGCGTTTCTCTTACTAACGATTTCCATGTAATTCCCTCTGATATCGAATCATCGAAACCTCATTCAAGTTTTAGTGCGATATATGCCTTTACTTACTCCATTAATCCTTTTGCGATTAAAAAAATGCAATATTTAGTAAAACAATAAATGGAATTTTTCACCCGTATGGATTCGGTTAGTGGTAGCGGTAGTGAGAGGACGTGTTTTTGTATACGCGGTCGATCGTCGCACGTAGAAATCGTGTTATATCGGATCCTCTATAAATAAGTGATAGTGTAAATGGGTACATCAAATATATGAGCGATGATAATAAATACTATAATTGAATAGTGCATTCTATTGTAAATCGATTGCCTTGTGCGCAGCGCACCTGGGTTCGATTCCCGACCCCGCACATAGGGTTAGAAATTTTTCATAAGAGATTTTTCTAACCCGAAGAGGCGAATGACCTTAAGGTTAAAACCTCTATAATCGAAATAAAAAAAAGTGCATTCTATTATCTAAAAACTATTAATTTGCTAATTTCTATTAAGATCCATAAAAGTGGTGCATGTATAGAGAATTAACAGTGTTAGTGATTTCCAGCAGTGGTGATTTATATACTTGCGAAACCTAGCGATGAATACGATACAACTTCTCGGGTGGGCTCGGTCCATGTCTGTGTGCGTCAACGGCACGTCAACGTTCCGTCAGGATAAGTTGAAGTTTCATGTGCGCTTTCATTCGCTCCGTACGTCACGGTTTCTGGGCCGTTGATGTTATGTACCTCCATTTAGCTACATGGAGAGATTTTGATGTTCCGTTGGCGTGTTGTACCGACGAGGGCGGCTTGTCGTGTGGGACTTTGATCGGAAATGTGATGATGACAACACAGGTGTTGTGATGACTGCGTGAGTGAGGGTAGGCAAGTGATTGCGGGAGAGGACTTTGAGTGTTGCGTACCAATTTGGTGCCCTATTGATCGATGTACTGATAGTATTTACATTTTCATTTAATTTATATTCTTGTTTCTTGTAGGAGTCAGGTAGGTCAATCTAATTAATACAATGAGAAATACGGCCATAGGTTGGATTAGCGATACCTGGCGATTCGAGATGGGTTGGTAGTTGTGTTATGGGACAGTTGAATGTTGGACATCTTTGGGGGCAGGGGATGTGATTTTTTCGTGACTGCCATTGACTAATCCATTTGCAGTTGTGTTAGTGCGAGATTGAGGTTAAAATCGGTTAGAATTTTTGCCAAATGAGGTTAAACCAGATGGCGAATTGTAAACAACGCGGTATATGTATGTTGTCTATACATAATGCAACTGTGTTGGTGTCCTAGACGTCAAAGAAGTCAATGGGTGCAACACGTGTACACTGGACGGGGACTCCGTTGTTTTCAAATACTAGGGATGTTTACATTATGTGAACTTTACACGAAACTGTTGATCAATGTTTGACGATGAAAGTGCTTCATGAAAATATTAATGTTGTAGAGTGGGATTGATAAGTTGAGGCCGTTTTGTCAGTGTTTTTATTGACAATACATATGAGTAAAGCCATGTCAAGTGATCCTCGAATTTTTCGCAAAATCACCGATCTTCATGAGGTATATTTTATTGTATAGGGATTATGGTGAATAGCTTTTGGTATAAATATTTCGCTACAATTCCTTTTTTTCTTTAAGATATTAACCCTTAAACTTTATTGCATGATAAAATTGAAAATTTTATATCTCAAGAACTACTTAAGATAATTCAAAGAATTTTTGCACACTTATGGAATGATATGTGCACTATCTTATAAAAATATTTTTACTTTATAATTGCGTGAATAACGGTACTTTGCATCTATTTAAAATTTTCAATTGTATTTTTTCTTGTGTTCTTCACGCTAAAAATTTTCAAAACGTATGTTAAGTTATGCGGCAATCTTTCACCTTCAATAATCTGTATTTATAATTTTTCATTTTTGTTCCTATCGAGAGTTATGGAGGATTTTGTAACAGTGCGCTGTTTCAACGCACGGCCCACTTTGATGCAGCCCGCGAGAACGTTCATATTGGCAACGTCGCACGTCACTACGTCAGAAAGCGCATCGTGTAGGAAGAGCGCATCGCATGACTAAAAGAAACCATATTTCTCGATTAGCGCAAAAGGGCAAACTTTTCAATACGAATTATCGAAGGTAATTTTTTTCCGGATATTTTGAGATGCGTTAAATTTTTTTGACTGAAGTGCACAACGAAAATTATAGTTGTTAAATATATTTTTTATTATTATAATTTAACGCTACTAACGATTAACATCTTTAAAAACACTTTTGTTAGTCAAAATACATCTACGTTATATCCAAATTCTTTTTTAGTCTACAACATTACTATATGAAAGTGGAAAATCTTATGCCAACAGCATTTTATTCCACGTTTTTATTTTCACCGAGTGAACAACGATGTGTCTTTTGAAAAAAGTTTACATAAAATCTGTTGTTCAATCGCATCGATGTTGGGGTTTTTTATCACTATTGCTTCTGTTAATTCTGTTGATTGGTGGTTCTCCAAGTTCTGGTATGATATTATTTATTTTTGTCGAATTTCAATTATTCATCAACGATCTTTATTTCAAAATCCTCGTTACAGTTTTCCGCATGTACCTGTTGAGTCATCGAATATTCCAGTTCCATTACTTTGGCAAACACTATAAGAAGAAAAATTAAACGCGTAAATTTTCCTATATTTTAAACGCGTTATAGAGGAACCCATTACTATAAACATTGGATGTAAAATCGAAAATTTAAGGAAAATTGTGTTTTGTTCATGTCCATATTTATTTTCGTTGTATTTTTTGCGCCCATTACGACATATGCTACACATGTGTTGACCAATATAATTTTTAAATTTATCACTCCACATGGATGCCATAAAAACAAAATACGACGAACATATTTATGATTTTTTTTAACGGAATACATCATTCGTGTGATCGACCCATATTTATAACATAAATCAATCGAATGTTTTTTGAGCAAATATTGTATATCTTGAGATAATATAGCATTTCGTCCAATTCTCTCTATATGGGAAACACCCAAGTGCGATCGAAACAAAAACAAACGTCAAAACGTTTTCTCACTCGCACTGTTGCAAATTAAATGAGCGCGTAATTTAACGCACGACCCGATGACGCATGGCTGAAAAGGCGCTATGTGGATTTAAGAAAAGATTCACAATCTACCTCTTAGACAGAAGCAAGTGAAAATAAAACGTGGTGAAGTATGTCAATTTGTGAAAAATATGCTAACGCAGATTAAAACATACCCACTGCTCAACTTTGCTCATCGGCTGGCAATAACCGAACGCACTTGTCCGAGGTATTGAGTGACAGAAAATTAAATAACTCTTGAACAATATAATAACGCTAAAGAGCATGCAAATTACTCAGAAAACATTCACTTTCAATTATCCATAAAGAAAAGCTTGTCTTTTTGCTTTAATCTCAGAGATGCCAATTTTGAACATGAGATACGCTCCTTCAAAGCGATGCGCATTAGGACGTTGCGACGTGCGGCATTGCCAATATGTACGTTCTCGCGGGTTGCATCAAAATGGGGCATGCGTTGAAACAGCGCACAGTTACAAAATCCTCTATAACTCTCGATAGGAACAAAAATGAAAAATTATCAATACAGATTATTGAAGGTAAAAGATTTTCGTATAATTTGACATAAGTTTTGAAAATTTTTAGCGTGAAGAACACAAGAAGAAATACAACTGAAAACTTTAAATAGATGCAAAGTACCGTTATTTACACAATTATAAACCAAAAACATTTTTATAAGATAGTGCAAATATCATTCCATAAGTGTGCAAAAATTCATTGAATTATCTTCAGTAGTTTTTGAGATACAACATTTTCAATTTTATCATGCAATAAAGTTTAAGGGTTAATATCTTAAAGAAAAAAAGGAATTGTAACGAAATATTTATACCAAAAGCTAATCACCATAATCCCTATACAATAAATTATACCTCATGAAGATCGGTGATTTTGCGAAAAATTCGAGGATCACTTAACATGGCTTTACTCAACTGCAACTCAATCTGCTGCCGTCTGACTTGCTCTTGGTGTAGCTGCTGTTCTAACTGATGTTGCTGTTGTTGCATCTGGTTAACCAACTGCTGGTGTTGTTGTTCTTGTCTTTGTTGTTCGAGTCTAAGTTGCTGGTATCGTTGCTGCTGCTGTTGGTGTTGACCTATCAACTCCTGCTGTTGCTGTAAATTCTGCTGTTGATAATGTTGCTCGTACTGTGTTGATTGTCCTTCCGGAATTTGACCGTCTTTATTTTGCTGCAGTTGTTGAGACAACTGTTGTTGGAGTTCCTGTTCTAATAGTTGTTGCTGCTGTGATGCGTCTTTTATGCTTGATTGAAGCTGCGCGATCTTCAGCCTTTGCAGTGTATCTGAATCTCCAGGTAGTTCTTCTTCCACCTTCTCAGAAGCTAGATTGTCTAGAAAATGTTCAATTTTCTCTAGAGTCTTGTTTATCTTGGCCATCGTTTTGCTGGCATTGGATGTGATCATCGGATTTGATATAATGGAAAGCCTAAATCTGTAATGCATCAGTCTTGATCTGCATAACCTCGCTTGATTTTCATCGTTTTGGCGAAATGCGGCTTCCAAAACTTGGAAAATTGGAGGAAGTTTGGCTTGGCATTTATATATGCTATCGACGTCCGAGAGAACGTGCCTTGATGATGTTGGTGCGGATGCTCCTCCGGCGTCCTCTGTACTCAAAATTTGTAGTAGTTTTGAAATTTTCCATTTGCGGTCCTGGCCTTTCGTTCCTTTTACAGTCCTTACCCTCAACTCGAAGTCCAGTTCCTCTGGAGAAAGATGCTCTAAATCCATATTTGTTTTCCTGTGTTTCACCGTCCTTTCGCAAAAAATCACTGATCACCAACTTAACGGCACTAGAATCCTAGGCGCGAATGAGGGTTTTTTGGTTGGGCGCCAATGTTGCAAACTTGCGGACCGAGACCAGACGAAGCAAAAACTGACGAGTGCAACAGCAGACCGGCCAGTCAATATCACTCGATGCAGGAGCATCAGTGGTCAACAAGAGGGATAAGGTAGCGAAATCTAAGCTTAATTAAGCAAAATAACACATGCGAGGTACAGTAGAGATTTCTGCTTAACAATAAACTGTCTGTAATAACATGAGCTTACATCTAATTAATACATACAATCTTCTTTCACTAGATCTTCAGCGCCTTGTACTGAATTTTGGCGGTGGGGCCCCCGTTTTCCTGCAACTTTTGCTCTGCATTTTCCGCCTTCGAAGCGTCGCACCCGTTATATCATGTGACCGATTGACTTCTCTCCTTGTAGTACAGCTGCATTAACGTTCGCTGTCTCGCCGCGTCCGCGACCCGAAAGCACCGCAGTCTGTCACGTGATACTCGGCGGTACCGACTCTCACGCACTCGTTGTAGTTTGTGGCGCGACCACGCACACGTTAGTGATCTCGCCGGCCTCTCGCTCGATGGGTATGGTGGATCACATTGCTCGAGGAAAAGGGTGGAGTGGTTGTGGTCTGCTCTGCTTCGCATTAACTGCCCTGGATCGGTATCGCCGCTCAGCAGCAACCGTCGCACGATCGTTATCGTACGAGTGAGAGTTGACTGTTTAGCCTGAAAATAAAAGCCCTCTGACGAGGTTTTGTCTCGTTGTTTGAGATTTGTCAGCCAGTCATACACAAACTATTGTACCTGTTGAAGGGCTTTTCTTTCTTGTGCTAACGACTCGTGGTATCGCATGCAATTTGATGATGTTGAGTGATCCTGCACAGCCTCTCTTGGCTCTTTCCGTGTGCTTCTAGATGATGCGAAATGATTAAAACTCATTCAGATTTGATGGTTATGTCGGATTACCTATGACCTTGAGATATCAGGCTGCAATGGAATTCTTTCCGACTAAACCGTACGTGGTTTTCAATCAATCTACGGCCCAGTTATCATCCTAACATGCAAGAAAGCTGTAAGCAACACGTTAGAATAGGCATGAAGTTGGTAGTATTGAGTGTTAACTTTTAGGGATGATTCACGTGATCACAATGGATTTCAGGGTGATCGATTTCCACGTGTTCGTTTGCCGAAATGACGTTTATGCCTTGAATCGTCAAATGGACCAAATTAACATTAGTTGTATAATGATTTACTGCGGTTTACCTTTCGTTTAATAGCTGTACTGCTCAGAGTAGAAATTTGCGATCCGATGGGCTTAGTTCCTCACGTACCGAAACCATTAACAGCATGCACTGTTCACCACACACCACTTTTGTTCAGACTGTTTTAATTGTATTTATCCATGTGGATTTGAGGCCAAAGATCCTCGTTGCGGTACGAGAGCGGGATCGATATATGTTTGATCATTTCGTGTGAAAGATAGATCGTGCATCTCTTTTAGAACTGGCTGCGTTCTGGTTCTAATTGTGCACTCTGAGAAATATTTTTGTATTTCGTCGACCGAATCTCGAAATGTAACACAACATCACACAAGCCGCAACGAAATTTTTGCGGAGGGTCGCATCCGCAAAAATTTCGTATGAATGTTGATGTAAGATCTTGAAGAGGCTGATTGATTCTTACATTACACAATCTCGAACAAATTTTCTCCAAACTGGACATCGATGATTGCTGCTTCCTTCGTTCACGATGCGCCAATACAGAACTTATTAGCTAACGGTAACTGTACTTCTTGCTACACCTGTTGGTGCCAGATCGTCCAAGAAATTTATTGTATCACCGCTGATTGAGCTCAGCGGAAGAGTTCTATTTCTACCTTACTGTCTATCTAATCCTAGGGCCAATCGCATCTTCAACACCTGTGTTACTATTTTATGTTGGGCGCCAGAAATTACGCCGAAAAAATACAATGTAAATGTTCGAACTAGCAATTACTGAAACTATACTGTACGGTATGAGCTTAATGGTAATAAATTGTTTTGAGAGCATTTTGCGCTTGCGTTTTGTCGTATATGCGCAACCCTACGTGAGTGAGTGATCTTCTTCTGGGATGTGGTGAGCTATGCTACCCTCTATCACCTTGCCAAAGAAGGGTGCGATTTCTCACGATCGGCTAGCACGGGTACGCTTTTTCTGGTGGGGAATGCTGAAACTGTTTCGGCTGACTGGTATGTTGAAATTCCACGCTTTATGCCTCTGGATTCACTATCGCTTTCTCTCCCGATGCATGTCCCGTCTTACGAGTTTCCTTTATCCCAGGTGTTTCAGCAGCAACTTTTAGACTCGAAAGATGTGTTGATCGAAGCTGTGAACGGTAAGCATTCCGTAGTGACTGCTGCCGATAGGGTTTCAATAATCATAGTGCGGGCCACTAATCGGTCAACAGCACCAGGTTTTGTGGCGTAATCGCTCTTGGTCGACAGTTAAACTGCGTACATAGCTTGACTTTTGAAGATTAGTCTGCTTTGATGTCTTTGGAATGATAGACACCGGTTTTTGAAGTTTTTATATCCTCCAACCTGTAGTTGTTGCATCCTTGGACTTGTCGTACGATGCTGGGTATGAATTTCGCGCCGAGTTTTTTTGTTCAATGTTCAGATGCGCTCGACAATTCGAACGATCGTCTCCATACTATTTCGCCTACAGTGAACCCTCGGTGTCGTGCTCGAAGATCGTAACGCTGCTTGCTGCTATCGTGGGCTGCCTTGATCCTGGATATTACGAAATGTTGTATGTTTTGTGCTGCTGCGATTCGTAACTTTTGTGCCTCGACGGGATCCTCAGCGGAATTCAGCTTAGCCAGGGGGTATTGATTGGTGAATAAGATGTGATCTCTTCCGAAATTGCAATAGTGGGGACTACATCCAAGAGATTCGTGCTTTGCTGTGTTGATTGCGCATACTACTTGCTGAATGTGTACATCCCAGTTTCGTTGGTCATCATCCAAGAGAGATCTTACGCAAGTGATCAGCGTACGATTGGTCCGCTCAGCTGCGTTACACATCGGAGTGTAGAATGCGGTTCTCATGTGGAAAACGTTGTATCTTTTAAGCAGTGATTGGAATGCCTGAGAGAGAAATTGAGAGCCAGAATCCGAAACGATGATCCTTGGTGTCGAGAATCGATGAAACACGTAGTGCTCCAAAAAATCAGACATCTTTTGGGCATTTGCTGTGCGAAAGGGTTCCGTGATTACAAATTTGGTTACCCAATCGACAATCACTAAAAGTACAGTGTTCCCCTTTTTCGACCGTATTAGAGGGCCTACCCAATCGATCGATATCAGCTCCCACGGTAACTGAGAGCCGGTTTGACATTTCCTAGCGTGGGCTTCAGCGTTGTATTAGGAGCCTTGCTGGCCTTGCAAACATCACATGTTTGTACATATTTGCGGATGTCCGTTGCCATTTGGGGCCAATAGTGGTCTGGTTGAATGCAATGCAGTGTGCGCTCACACCCCAGGTGAGCTGCTGTAGGTATATCATGATATCGATGTATGAGCTCCTGGCGCAAATGCGTAGGGATGACCTTCTTCCAACGATGACATTTACCTCCAGTTTCATCCTTCATGATGCAGTTTTTGTATAACTGATCTCCGATTATCCTAAAGTCTGGAAATCTATCCGAATCTGTTTGAATCTCCTCCAGTAGTTTGTCGAACCACGGATCAGAAGTTCCTGAATAAGCAGCGTCTATTGCGTTGACTATTTCCACACCCCGGGGAACGGGACATCACGTTTGATCAGTCGTTTGATTGAAACACATAGTGTGTTTTAGTTTTAAGGGATTTGCGTCAAGCCGGCGCTAATCTATTCCGACAATACGTTAGTGTCGGTTTCTGATGAGGCGAAGCCGAAACGCAACATAGTATGAAATAAGGATTTGTGCCCTCCTGTACAAAGACTGGTTTATACCAACAAATTTTCACCCTAGTGAGAAATTTTGGTTTTACCAAATTTTTCCTCCTTAGGGTGAAATATAGCATAGTATTTCCACACGACTCAGGCAGTCAGGAACAACGTTTGAGCTTCCCTTACGAAACTTAATATCGAAGGAATACGCGTTCATACGAAGAATCCATCGAGCTAGGAGCGGTGTAGGATTTTCATCGTTTTCAGGTAGGTTAAGCTTGAGTGATCGCAGTACACTGGGAAATGTGTACCTTCGAGGTATCCTCGGAACTTTTCGATCGACCGAATGACTGCAAGACACTCTCTCTCTCTGTGTTACCGAATACTTCCTTTCAGCTGATGAGAGTTTTTGCGAAAAGTAGGAAATAGCCTCCGTTGTAGTCCTGCGGGAGTACTCCTCCAATTGCGACATCACTTGCATCACAGGCGACTGCGAACGGCTTGGAATAATTTGGAGTTGCCAATACTAGTGCCGAGATTAGATGTGACTTGAGTGACTGGAAAGCTATCTCGCAATCTTCCGTCCACTTGAATTTAGTTTTTGCCTTGGTGAGTTCTGTTAGCGGGACTGCCGTTTGTGAGAAGTCTTTGATGAACCGTCAGTACCAGTCGCACATCCCGATGAACCGTTGCACTTCCTTCTTATTCGTTGGAGCGGGGAACTTACTAATAGCTTCCACTTTGTCCTCATCTACGTGCCAACCTTCTTCATTCAGCACATATCCTAGGTACCTCAAGCTCTTCCTGTAGAAAACTGACTTTTCTGCGTTGATTGTCAGACCAGCATTCTTCAATCTTCGTGCGACTTCTTGCAGAATTTCCAGGTGTTCTTGAAACGATTCCGTGGCTCTTACCAAGTCGTCAAGATACACAAAAACTTTTGGTTCAAGATCAATGAACAAATGATTCATGACTCGAGATAGCGCTTGACTGGCCGTGGAAAGGCCGAATGGAACTATGGTGAACTGATAATGTCCTCGCTGAGGGATAGTGAATGCAGTTTTCTGTTTCGATTCCTGTTCAAGCGGTATTTGCCAAAAAGCAGATTGTAGATCTATTGAAGATAGGAACTTCGAACCGCTCAGGTTATTTACGATCGAGGCTATCTGTGGAATAGAGGACGCCTCTTGGACGATGACAGAATTCAACTTTCTGGCATCCAGGCATAATCTCATAGAGCCGTCCTTTTTCTTCACAGCGACCGTGGCATTATTCCATGGGCAGATTCAGCATTCTCTCTACCTCCTTGTTCAAATCATCCAGGATAAACTTGGACATTGGGTAGTATTTCTGTTTGAATGGAGGTGAATTTCCAGTGTCTATCTTGTAGTAGTACAATGTTGTTCTTCCCAAATGTCCTTGATTCTGAGATGTTGGAAATTTCCGAATTACTGCCTGCAGCTTTTTCTTATCTTGCTTGGATAACGTTTCAACGATCGATGTTTCGCTCTCCAAGTTGTTGGTGATTCCGCAAATGGTTGGTGTCACTCCAAACTTGGACCAAAAGTCCATCCCCAAGATAAGAATAGGTAGCATTGTATCGATGAAAAGTATCGCTAGTGTGATATTCTTGTTGTTATACGAAATGGGCACATGAGAGAAAAACGATATTGGACGAGCTGAATTATCTGCAGTTTTTACTTCTCCGTTGACCGGAAATTTAGTTAGTCCTAAATCTGTTGCAATTTTTGAAACGGATCCTCCAATGAGACTGCATGTGGCACCACTGTCGAGAAGTCCACGTATTTGCCGACCTAGAATTGAAATAACGGCATATGGACGATTGCCTTTGTTGTCGGGGTCGATAATTATGGAGTTTGCTTTACAGAAGGCTGGAATATCGTTTAATAAAGGGGTATTTACTTTATCGGGAGACCTCACGCCCCTTATTGTGGGTTCTCCCAGTGCCGGTTTCCCGAATGCTGAGTGTCCAATTGCTTCCAACGCAAGATGCAAGCATCGCAGTTACGCGTAGTGCATCCTTTTTTGCCGCAACTGTAACAGTAAAGGTATCGCTTCGGATTGGGACATCTCGGGTAGGTGTGACCAGAATTTTCGGATTGCCAACATACGATTGCAGAAGCAGGATCTCTGTTATTGTTATTGTTTTCTCTAGCCGAGCTTTCGCCTGTGTTGGTGGATAATCGTTCTCTCCAGTTATTTTGCATCCGAACCGCATTAACCTCTTCTTCTGTATTTGCTGCCGCTTCATGCCGAAATGCCATGTCTTGCTGCAAAACTTCACGCTCCTGAATACGAAGTGAATCTAGCTCTTCATCGATGTCTTGACTTGATTCCATCGTGTTGACTTGGGCGGTACTAAATGACTGTCTGTTGAAAGTTGGACGATTTGCATTGTCCATTCTGTTGGTGGTCGAACGCTGAAAGATCGAGGGCTCAGGTTTTGTCCAAGCAGTGCGAGATGTGAAGGGGGTACGAGCTCGTAAAGAGTAAGATCTGGAGACCTCAAAGTCCCTGCAAACGGCAACTAGATCACGAATTTTATTTGCTCGAGAAGCTGCAGCTATTGGCGAGAAATCGGAATTTAGGTTAAATTTAATGATGAAGAGTTTCTCGGATTCCGATATTGCCGGTTCCACAATCTCAAAAGCTGCCACTAAATCTCTATAGAAGCTGGTGAACTGTTCATTTGGACCTTGGAAACGCAAATACAGGTCCTGCTTTACAATTTCTGAGTAGTTGGGCGGCAAAAACTCCTGTTTGATCTCGGCCTTGAAGATTTCCCAAGTTGAAAGGCTAAGGTAAGCACGAGTATACCATTGAAGTGCTCGCCCTTTTAGCAAATGTTTGATGGACCGTAACAGAGTTTGCTCGTCCATTCCTTCTGTGTCTGCATAGGTATTCACTTGATTCAGAAATTCACCAAGCTGTATGATGTTGGGCTGTCCAGCGTATTCAAATGGCCATTTGTGTACTGGCTGCGTGAACCTGTTTGCAGTTGGTTGTGGATTTGGTGTTCTAGGTGTACTAGGTCTGTTTTGAGATCTTAAGAACCGCAGGAAATCATCACGTAAGTGACGGGGAATATGGTCCAACCCTGGTATCTGATGAAGTATTCCTGATTTTTGGTGGAGCTGTGGATCCCAATATCCTGAGATTGAGTTGTTCTGAAACCCCGAAACTGGAATTCGTCGATTTAGTTGATCCTGTAACTGAGTAAAGCCATGTCAAGTGATCCTCGAATTTTTCGCAAAATCACCGATCTTCATGAGGTATATTTTATTGTATAGGGATTATGGTGAATAGCTTTTGGTATAAATATTTCGCTACAATTCCTTTTTTTCTTTAAGATATTAACCCTTAAACTTTATTGCATGATAAAATTGAAAATTTTATATCTCAAGAACTACTTAAGATAATTCAAAGAATTTTTGCACACTTATGGAATGATATTTGCACTATCTTATAAAAATATTTTTACTTTATAATTGCGTGAATAACGGTACTTTGCATCTATTTAAAATTTTCAATTGTATTTTTTCTTGTGTTCTTCACGCTAAAAATTTTCAAAACGTATGTTAAGTTATGCGGCAATCTTTCACCTTCAATAATCTGTATTTATAATTTTTCATTTTTGTTCCTATCGAGAGTTATGGAGGATTTTGTAACAGTGCGCTGTTTCAACGCACGGCCCACTTTGATGCAGCCCGCGAGAACGTTCATATTGGCAACGTCGCACGTCACTACGTCAGAAAGCGCATCGTGTAGGAAGAGCGCATCGCATGACTAAAAGAAACCATATTTCTCGATTAGCGCAAAAGGGCAAACTTTTCAATACGAATTATCGAAGGTAATTTTTTTCCGGATATTTTGAGATGCGTTAAATTTTTTTGACTGAAGTGCACAACGAAAATTATAGTTGTTAAATATATTTTTTATTATTATAATTTAACGCTACTAACGATTAACATCTTTAAAAACACTTTTGTTAGTCAAAACACTTTTGTTAGTCAAAATACATCTACGTTATATCCAAATTCTTTTTTAGTCTACAACATTACTATATGAAAGTGGAAAATCTTATGCCAACAGCATTTTATTCCACGTTTTTATTTTCACCGAGTGAACAACGATGTGTCTTTTGAAAAAAGTTTACATAAAATCTGTTGTTCAAACGCATCTATGTTGGGGTTTTTTATCACTATTGCTTCTGTTAATTCTGTTGATTGGTGGTTCTCCAAGTTCTGGTATGATATTATTTATTTTTGTCGAATTTCAATTATTCATCAACGATCTTTATTTCAAAATCCTCGTTACAGTTTTCCGCATGTACCTGTTGAGTCATCGAATATTCCAGTTCCATTACTTTGGCAAACACTATAAGAAGAAAAATTAAACGCGTAAATTTTCCTATATTTTAAACGCGTTATAGAGGAACCCATTACTATAAACATTGGATGTAAAATCGAAAATTTAAGGAAAATTGTGTTTTGTTCATGTCCATATTTATTTTCGTTGTATTTTTTGCGCCCATTACGACATATGCTACACATGTGTTGACCAATATAATTTTTAAATTTATCACTCCACATGGATGCCATAAAAACAAAATACGACGAACATATTTATGATTTTTTTTAACGGAATACATCATTCGTGTGATCGACCCATATTTATAACATAAATCAATCGAATGTTTTTTGAGCAAATATTGTATATCTTGAGATAATATAGCATTTCGTCCAGTTCTCTCTATATGGGAAACACCCAAGTGCGATCGAAACAAAAACAAACGTCAAAACGTTTTCTCACTCGCACTGATGCAAATTAAATGAGCGCGTAATTTAACGCACGACCCGATGACGCATGGCTGAAAAGGCGCTATGTGGATTTAAGAAAAGATTCACAATCTACCTCTTAGACAGAAGCAAGTGAAAATAAAACGTGGTGAAGTATGTCAATTTGTGAAAAATATGCTAACGCAGATTAAAACATACCCACTGCTCAACTTTGCTCATCGGCTGGCAATAACCGAACGCACTTGTCCGAGGTATTGAGTGACAGAAAATTAAATAACTCTTGAACAATATAATAACGCTAAAGAGCATGCAAATTACTCAGAAAACATTCACTTTCAATTATCCATAAAGAAAAGCTTGTCTTTTTGCTTTAATCTCAGAGATGCCAATTTTGAACATGAGATACGCTCCTTCAAAGCGATGCGCATTAGGACGTTGCGACGTGCGGCATTGCCAATATGTACGTTCTCGCGGGTTGCATCAAAATGGGGCATGCGTTGAAACAGCGCACAGTTACAAAATCCTCTATAACTCTCGATAGGAACAAAAATGAAAAATTATCAATACAGATTATTGAAGGTAAAAGATTTTCGTATAATTTGACATAAGTTTTGAAAATTTTTAGCGTGAAGAACACAAGAAGAAATACAACTGAAAACTTTAAATAGATGCAAGGTACCGTTATTTACACAATTATAAACCAAAAACATTTTTATAAGATAGTGCAAATATCATTCCATAAGTGTGCAAAAATTCATTGAATTATCTTCAGTAGTTTTTGGGATACAAAATTTTCAATTTTATCATGCAATAAAGTTTAAGGGTTAATATCTTAAAGAAAAAAAGGAATTGTAACGAAATATTTATACCAAAAGCTAATCACCATAATCCCTATACAATAAATTATACCTCATGAAGATCGGTGATTTTGCGAAAAATTCGAGGATCACTTAACATGGCTTTACTCAACTGCAACTCAATCTGCTGCCGTCTGACTTGCTCTTGGTGTAGCTGCTGTTCTAACTGATGTTGCTGTTGTTGCATCTGGTTAACCAACTGCTGGTGTTGTTGTTCTTGTCTTTGTTGTTCGAGTCTAAGTTGCTGGTATCGTTGCTGCTGCTGTTGGTGTTGACCTATCAACTCCTGCTGTTGCTGTAAATTCTGCTGTTGATAATGTTGCTCGTACTGTGTTGATTGTCCTTCCGGAATTTGACCGTCTTTATTTTGCTGCAGTTGTTGAGACAACTGTTGTTGGAGTTCCTGTTCTAATAGTTGTTGCTGCTGTGATGCGTCTTTTATGCTTGATTGAAGCTGCGCGATCTTCAGCCTTTGCAGTGTATCTGAATCTCCAGGTAGTTCTTCTTCCACCTTCTCAGAAGCTAGATTGTCTAGAAAATGTTCAATTTTCTCTAGAGTCTTGTTTATCTTGGCCATCGTTTTGCTGGCATTGGATGTGATCATCGGATTTGATATAATGGAAAGCCTAAATCTGTAATGCATCAGTCTTGATCTGCATAACCTCGCTTGATTTTCATCGTTTTGGCGAAATGCGGCTTCCAAAACTTGGAAAATTGGAGGAAGTTTGGCTTGGCATTTATATATGCTATCGACGTCCGAGAGAACGTGCCTTGATGATGTTGGTGCGGATGCTCCTCCGGCGTCCTCTGTACTCAAAATTTGTAGTAGTTTTGAAATTTTCCATTTGCGGTCCTGGCCTTTCGTTCCTTTTACAGTCCTTACCCTCAACTCGAAGTCCAGTTCCTCTGGAGAAAGATGCTCTAAATCCATATTTGTTTTCCTGTGTTTCACCGTCCTTTCGCAAAAAATCACTGATCACCAACTTAACGGCACTAGAATCCTAGGCGCGAATGAGGGTTTTTTGGTTGGGCGCCAATGTTGCAAACTTGCGGACCGAGACCAGACGAAGCAAAAACTGACGAGTGCAACAGCAGACCGGCCAGTCAATATCACTCGATGCAGGAGCATCAGTGGTCAACAAGAGGGATAAGGTAGCGAAATCTAAGCTTAATTAAGCAAAATAACACATGCGAGGTACAGTAGAGATTTCTGCTTAACAATAAACTGTCTGTAATAACATGAGCTTACATCTAATTAATACATACAATCTTCTTTCACTAGATCTTCAGCGCCTTGTACTGAATTTTGGCGGTGGGGGCTCCGTTTTCCTGCAACTTTTGCTCTGCATTTTCCGCCTTCGAAGCGTCGCACCCGTTATGTCATGCGACCGATTAACTTTTCTCCTTGTAGTACAGCTGCATTAACGTTCGCTGTCTCGCCGCGTCCGCGACCCGAATGCACCGCAGTCTGTCACGTGATACTCGGCGGTACCGTGTTTCGCACTCGTGTGTATTATTTGTTGCGCGACTCCCACGCACTCGTTGTAGTTTGTGGCGCGACCACGCACACGTTAGTGATCTCGCCGGCCTCTCGCTCGATTGGTATGGTGGATCATATGGCTCGAGGAAAAGGGTGGAGTGGTTGTGGTCTGCTCTGCTTCGCATTAACTGCCCTGGATCGGTATCGCCGCTCAGCAGCAACCATCGCACGATCGTTATCGTACTAGTGAGAGTTGACTGTTTAGCCTGAAAATAAAAGCCCTCTGACGAGGTTTTGTCTCGTTGTTTGAGATATGTCAGCCAGTCATACACAAACTATTGTACCTGTTGAAGGGCTTTTCTTTCTTGTGCTAACGACTCGTGGTATCGCATGCAATTTGATGATGTTGAGTGATCCTGCACAGCCTCTCTTGGCTCTTTCCGTGTGCTTCTAGATGATGCGAAACGATTAAAACTCATTCAGATTTGATGGTTATGTCGGATTACCTATGACCTTGAGATATCAGGCTGCAATGGAATTCTTTCCGACTAAACCGTACGTGGTTTTCAATCAATTCTACGGCCCACATATCATCCGAACATGCAAGAAAGCTGTAAGCAACACGTTAGAATAGGCATGAAGTTGGTAGTATTGAGTGTTAACTTTTAGGGATGATTCACGTGATCACAATGGATTTCAGGGTGATCGATTTCCACGTGTTCGTTTGCCGAAATGACGTTTATGCCTTGAATCGTCAAATGGACCAAATTAACATTAGTTGTATAATGATTTACTGCGGTTTACCTTTCGTTTAATGGCTGTACTGCTCAGAATAGAAATTTGCGATCCGATGGGCTTAGTTCCTGCACTGTTCACCACACACCACTTTTGTTCAGACTGTTTTAATTGTATCTATCCATGCGCCTTTGAGGCCAAAGATCCTCGTTGCGGTACGAGAGCGGGATAGATATATGTTTGATCATTTCGTGTGAAAGATAGATCGTGCATCTCTTTTAGAACTGGCTGCGTGCTGGTTCTAATTGTGCACTCTGAGAAATATTTTTGTATTTCGTCGACCGAATCTCGAAATGTAACACATTTCATTCGTTTCATTCGTTTCATTCGTTTCATTCGTTTCATTCGTTTCATTCGTTTCATTCGTTTTATTCGTTTCATTCGTTTCATTCGTTTCATTCGTTTCATTCGTTTCATTCGTTTCATTCGTTTCATTCGTTTCATTCGTTTCATTCGTTTCATTCGTTTCATTCGTTTCATTCGTTTCATTCGTTTCATTCGTTTCATTCGTTTCATTCGTTTCATTCGTTTCATTCGTTTCATTCGTTTCATTCGTTTCATTCGTTTCATTCGTTTCATTCGTTTCATTCGTTTCATTCGTTTCATTCGTTTCATTCGTTTCATTCGTTTCATTCGTTTCATTCGTTTCATTCGTTTCATTCGTTTCATTCGTTTCATTCGTTTCATTCGTTTCATTCGTTTCATTCGTTTCATTCGTTTCATTCGTTTCATTCGTTTCATTCGTTTCATTCGTTTCATTCGTTTCATTCGTTTCATTTGTTTCATTCGTTTCATTCGTTTCATTCGTTTCATTCGTTTCATTCGTTTCATTCGTTTCATTCGTTTCATTCGTTTCATTCGTTTCATTCGTTTCATTCGTTTCATTCGTTTCATTCGTTTCATTCGTTTCATTCGTTTCATTCGTTTCATTCGTTTCATTCGTTTCATTCGTTTCATTCGTTTCATTCGTTTCATTCGTTTCATTCGTTTCATTCGTTTCATTCGTTTCATTCGTTTCATTCGTTTCATTCGTTTCATTCGTTTCATTCGTTTCATTCGTTTCATTCGTTTCATTCGTTTCATTCGTTTCATTCGTTTCATTCGTTTCATTCGTTTCATTCGTTTCATTCGTTTCATTCGTTTCATTCGTTTCATTCGTTTCATTCGTTTCATTCGTTTCATTCGTTTCATTCGTTTCATTCGTTTCATTCGTTTCATTCGTTTCATTCGTTTCATTCGTTTCATTCGTTTCATTCGTTTCATTCGTTTCATTCGTTTCATTCGTTTCATTCGTTTCATTCGTTTCATTCGTTTCATTCGTTTCATTCGTTTCATTCGTTTCATTCGTTTCATTCGTTTCATTCGTTTCATTCGTTTCATTCGTTTCATTCGTTTCATTCGTTTCATTCGTTTCATTCGTTTCATTTGTTTCATTTGTTTCATTCGTTTCATTCGTTTCATTCGTTTCATTCGTTTCATTCGTTTCATTCGTTTCATTCGTTTCATTCGTTTCATTCGTTTCATTCGTTTCATTCGTTTCATTCGTTTCATTCGTTTCATTCGTTTCATTCGTTTCATTCGTTTCATTCGTTTCATTCGTTTCATTCGTTTCATTCGTTTCATTCGTTTCATTCGTTTCATTCGTTTCATTCGTTTCATTCGTTTCATTCGTTTCATTCGTTTCATTCGTTTCATTCGTTTCATTCGTTTCATTCGTTTCATTCGTTCCATTCGTTTCATTCGTTTCATTCGTTTCATTCGTTTCATTCGTTTCATTCGTTTCATTCGTTTCATTCGTTTCATTCGTTTCATTCGTTTCATTCGTTTCATTCGTTTCATTCGTTTCATTCGTTTCATTCGTTTCATTCGTTTCATTCGTTTCATTCGTTTCATTCGTTTCATTCGTTTCATTCGTTTCATTCGTTTCATTCGTTTCATTCGTTTCATTCGTTTCATTCGTTTCATTCGTTTCATTCGTTTCATTCGTTTCATTCGTTTCATTCGTTTCATTCGTTTCATTCGTTTCATTCGTTTCATTCGTTTCATTCGTTTCATTCGTTTCATTCGTTTCATTCGTTTCATTCGTTTCATTCGTTTCATTCGTTTCATTCGTTTCATTCGTTTCATTCGTTTCATTCGTTTCATTCGTTTCATTCGTTTCATTCGTTTCATTCGTTTCATTCGTTTCATTCGTTTCATTCGTTTCATTCGTTTCATTCGTTTCACTCGTTTCATTCGTTTCATTCGTTTCATTTGTTTCATTCGTTTCATTCGTTTCATTCGTTTCATTCGTTTCATTCGTTTCATTCGTTTCATTCGTTTCATTCGTTTCATTCGTTTCATTCGTTTCATTCGTTTCATTCGTTTCATTCGTTTCATTCGTTTCATTCGTTTCATTCGTTTCATTCGTTTCATTCGTTTCATTCGTTTCATTCGTTTCATTCGCTTCATTCGCTTCATTCGTTTCATTCGTTTCATTCGTTTCATTCGTTTCATTCGTTTCATTCGTTTCATTCGTTTCATTCGTTTCATTCGTTTCATTCGTTTCATTCGTTTCATTCGTTTCATTCGTTTCATTCGTTTCAGTCGTTTCATTCGTTTCATTCGTTTCATTCGTTTCATTCGTTTCATTCGTTTCATTCGTTTCATTCGTTTCATTCGTTTCATTCGTTTCATTCGTTTCATTCGTTTCATTCGTTTCATTCGTTTCATTCGTTTCATTCGTTTCATTCGTTTCATTCGTTTCATTCGTTTCATTCGTTTCATTCGTTTCATTCGTTTCATTCGTTTCATTCATTTCATTCGTTTCCGTAAGTCCATGTTTGTTTTCCTGTGTTTCACCGTCCTTTAGCTAAAAAATCACTGATCACCAACTTAACGGCACTAGAATCCTACGCGCGAATGAGGATTTTTTGGTTGGCCGCCAATGTTGCAAACTTGCGGAACGAGTCCAGACGAGGCAAAAACTGACGAGTGCAACAGCAGAGCGGCCAGTCAATATCACTCGATGCAGGAGCATTAGTGGCCAACAAGAGGGATAAGGTAGCGAAATCTAAGCTCAATTAAGCAAAATAACACATGCGAGGTACAGTAGAGATTTCTTCACTAGATCTTCAGCGCCTTGTACTGCATTTTGGCGGTGGGGGCCCCGTTTTCCTGCAACTTCTGCTCTGCATTTTCCGCCATCATAGCGTCGCACCCGTTATATCATGCGACCGATTGACTTTTCTCCTTGTAGTACAGCTGCATTAACGTTCGCTGTCTCGCCGCGTCCGCGACCCGAATGCACCGCAGTCTGTCACGTGATACTCGGCGGTACCGTGTTTCGCACTCGTGTGTATTATTTGTTGCGCGACTCCCACGCACTCGTTGTAGTTTGTGGCGCGACCACGCACACGTTAGTGATTTCGCCGGCCTCTCGCTCGATTGGTATGGTGGATCATATGGCTCGAGGAAAAGGGTGGAGTGGTTGTGGTCTGCTCTGCTTCGCATTAACTGCCCTGGATCGGTATCGCCGCTCAGCAGCAACCGTCGCACGATCGTTATCGTACGTTATCGTTTCATTCGTTTCATTCGTTTTATTCGTTTCATTCGTTTCATTCGTTTCATTCGTTTCATTCGTTTCATTCGTTTCATTCGTTTCATTCGTTTCATTCGTTTCATTCGTTTCATTCGTTTCATTCGTTTCATTCGTTTCATTCGTTTCATTCGTTTCATTCGTTTCATTCGTTTCATTCGTTTCATTCGTTTCATTCGTTTCATTCGTTTCATTCGTTTCATTCGTTTCATTCGTTTCATTCGTTTCATTCGTTTCATTCGTTTCATTCGTTTCATTCGTTTCATTCGTTTCATTCGTTTCATTCGTTTCATTCGTTTCATTCGTTTCATTCGTTTCATTCGTTTCATTCGTTTCATTCGTTTCATTCGTTTCATTCGTTTCATTCGTTTCATTCGTTTCATTCGTTTCATTCGTTTCATTCGTTTCATTCGTTTCATTCGTTTCATTCGTTTCATTCGTTTCATTCGATTCATTCGATTCATTCGATTCATTCGTTTCATTCGTTTCATTCGTTTCATTCGTTTCATTCGTTTCATTCGTTTCATTCGTTTCATTCGTTTCATTCGTTTCATTCGTTTCATTCGTTTCATTCGTTTCATTCGTTTCATTCGTTTCATTCGTTTCATTCGTTTCATTCGTTTCATTCGTTTCATTCGTTTCATTCGTTTCATTCGTTTCATTCGTTTCATTCGTTTCATTCGTTTCATTCGTTTCATTCGTTTCATTCGTTTCATTCGTTTCATTCGTTTCATTCGTTTCATTCGTTTCATTCGTTTCATTCGTTTCATTCGTTTCATTCGTTTCATTCGTTTCATTCCTTTCATTCCTTTCATTCGTTTCATTCGTTTCATGCGTTTCATGCGTTTCATGCGTTTCATGCGTTTCATGCGTTTCATTCGTTTCATTCGTTTCATTCGTTTCATTCGTTTCATTCGTTTCATTCGTTTCATTCGTTTCATTCGTTTCATTCGTTTCATTCGTTTCATTCGTTTCATTCGTTTCATTCGTTTCATTCGTTTCATTCGTTTCATTCGTTTCATTCGTTTCATTCGTTTCATTCGTTTCATTCGTTTCATTCGTTTCATTCGTCTCATTCGTCTCATTCGTTTCATTCGTTTCATTCGTTTCATTCGTTTCATTCGTTTCATTCGTTTCTTTCGTTTCATTCGTTTCATTCGTTTCATTCGTTTCATTCGTTTCATTCGTTTTATTCGTTTTATTCGTTTCAGTCGTTTCATTCGTTTCATTCGTTTCATTCGTTTCATTCGTTTCATTCGTTTCATTCGTTTCATTCGTTTCATTCGTTTCATTCGTTTCATTCGTTTCATTCGTTTCATTCGTTTCATTCGTTTCATTCGTTTCATTCGTTTCATTCGTTTCATTCGTTTCATTCGTTTCATTCGTTTCATTCGTTTCATTCGTTTCATTCGTTTCATTCGTTTCATTCGTTTCATTCGTTTCATTCGTTTCATTCGTTTCATTCGTTTCATTCGTTTCATTCGTTTCATTCGTTTCATTCGTTTCATTCGTTTCATTCGTTTCATTCGTTTCATTCGTTTCATTCGTTTCATTCGTTTCATTCGTTTCATTCGTTTCATTCGTTTCATTCGTTTCATTCGTTTCATTCGTTTCATTCGTTTCATTCGTTTCATTCGTTTCATTCGTTTCATTCGTTTCATTCGTTTCATTCGTTTCATTCGTTTCATTCGTTTCATTCGTTTCATTCGTTTCATTCGTTTCATTCGTTTCATTCGTTTCATTCGTTTCATTCGTTTCATTCGTTTCATTCGTTTCATTCGTTTCATTCGTTTCATTCGTTCCATGCGTTTCATGCGTTTCATTCGTTTCATTCGTTTCATTCGTTTCATTCGTTTCATTCGTTTCATTCGTTTCATTCGTTTCATTCATTTCATTCGATTCATTCGTTTCATTCGTTTCATTCGTTTCATTCGTTTCATTCGTTTCATTCGTCTCATTCGTCTCATTCGTTTCATTCGTTTCATTCGTTTCATTCGTTTCATTCGTTTCATTCGTTTCATTCGTTTCATTCGTTTCATTCGTTTCATTCGTTTCATTCGTTTCATTCGTTTCATTCGTTTTATTCGTTTCAGTCGTTTCATTCGTTTCATTCGTTTCATTCGTTTCATTCGTTTCATTCGTTTCATTCGTTTCATTCGTTTCATTCGTTTCATTCGTTTCATTCGTTTCATTCGTTTCATTCGTTTCATTCGTTTCATTCGTTTCATTCGTTTCATTCGTTTCATTCGTTTCATTCGTTTCATTCGTTTCATTCGTTTCATTCGTTTCATTCGTTTCATTCGTTTCATTCGTTTCATTCGTTTCATTCGTTTCATTCGTTTCATTCGTTTCATTCGTTTCATTCGTTTCATTCGTTTCATTCGTTTCATTCGTTTCATTCGTTTCATTCGTTTCATTCGTTTCATTCGTTTCATTCGTTTCATTCGTTTCATTCGTTTCATTCGTTTCATTCGTTTCATTCGTTTCATTCGTTTCATTCGTTTCATTCGTTTCATTCGTTTCATTCGTTTCATTCGTTTCATTCGTTTCATTCGTTTCATTCGTTTCATTCGTTTCATTCGTTTCATTCGTTTCATTCGTTTCATTCGTTTCATTCGTTTCATTCGTTTCATTCGTTTCATTCGTTTCATTCGTTTCATTCGTTTCATTCGTTTCATTCGTTTCATTCGTTTCATTCGTTTCATTCGTTTCATTCGTTTCATTCGTTTCATTCGTTTCATTCGTTTCATTCGTTTCATTCGTTTCATTCGTTTCATTCGTTTCATTCGTTTCATTCGTTTCATTCGTTTCATTCGTTTCATTCGTTTCATTCGTTTCATTCGTTTCATTCGTTTCATTCGTTTCATTCGTTTCATTCGTTTCATTCGTTTCATTCGTTTCATTCGTTTCATTCGTTTCATTCGTTTCATTCGTTTCATTCGTTTCATTCGTTTCATTCGTTTCATTCGTTTCATTCGTTTCATTCGTTTCATTCGTTTCATTCGTTTCATTCGTTTCATTCGTTTCATTCGTTTCATTCGTTTCATTCGTTTCATTCGTTTCATTCGTTTCATTCGTTTCATTCGTTTCATTCGTTTCATTCGTTTCATTCGTTTCATTCGTTTCATTCGTTTCATTCGTTTCATTCGTTTCATTCGTTTCATTCGTTTCATTCGTTTCATTCGTTTCATTCGTTTCATTCGTTTCATTCGTTTCATTCGTTTCATTCGTTTCATTCGTTTCATTCGTTTCATTCGTTTCATTCGTTTCATTCGTTTCATTCGTTTCATTCGTTTCATTCGTTTCATTCGTTTCATTCGTTTCATTCGTTTCATTCGTTTCATTCGTTTCATTCGTTTCATTCGTTTCATTCGTTTCATTCGTTTCATTCGTTTCATTCGTTTCATTCGTTTCATTCGTTTCATTCGTTTCATTCGTTTCATTCGTTTCATTCGTTTCATTCGTTTCATTCGTTTCATTCGTTTCATTCGTTTCATTCGTTTCATTCGTTTCATTCGTTTCATTCGTTTCATTCGTTTCATTCGTTTCATTCGTTTCATTCGTTTCATTCGTTTCATTCGTTTCATTCGTTTCATTCGTTTCATTCGTTTCATTCGTTTCATTCGTTTCATTCGTTTCATTCGTTTCATTCGTTTCATTCGTTTCATTCGTTTCATTCGTTTCATTCGTTTCATTCGTTTCATTCGTTTCATTCGTTTCATTCGTTTCATTCGTTTCATTCGTTTCATTCGTTTCATTCGTTTCATTCGTTTCATTCATTTCATTCATTTCATTCATTTCATTCATTTCATTCATTTCATTCATTTCATTCATTTCATTCATATCATTCATATCATTCATATCATTCATATCATTCATTTCATTCATTTCATTCATTTCATTCATTTCATTCATTTCATTCATTTCATTCATTTCATTCATTTCATTCATTTCATTCATTTCATTCATTTCATTCATTTCATTCATTTCATTGCAGCGCCCATAGTTTTCGGCCAGCATCAACCCTGGAAAATTTCTCCAAGTGGTGCACCATGGAAGCTAATTTCCTGGGTTACATCACCAGCTACAGCCTTAAGCTAAGCTGATATTTTTATGCAATCGCGCTTTCCAAGCCATATGCTTACGGAAAAGAATAAACACTTTGTTTAATTGAACACAGTTTGTTGCTGCTAGCAGCAGACGGCGACGCTATTATAGAAAGTAAAGGCCTCCGAGTATGAGTCATAATGAACTACTGATTCATCCACCGGGGTCTTTACTCTCGCGAGCGTGGAAAGAATGTTTTATTTAGGTCTGAGACTCTCTCAGAGTAAAGTCTACACAGATGACATGATAAAAGGCTTTTGTGTCAAATCGAAAAGGGTCAGTCGTTTTAAGTTGCTCTCGCCCGGCCGCGTCCGGGGAGTCATTCAGTTAGTCAGTCGTAATAAGTTAATTAGCGTCCGCGCGCCTAGCAGGTGCCGCGCAAGGTGTAAGTTAGTCGGTACTCAGCCAATCAGGGATTTAGAAGAAGAATTATTTTGAGCGAAGATTACGCTGAAGCGAAAGTGATTTGGGCACTGATACGGTATTATTCAGGATTACAATAAAACTGTGAAAAATTATTCCTTGCATTGTGGTGACAGCGCAAAAAGGCAAATTGAGGCCTAGGACGCGAACATTTCTGGCTGGAGCCTAACAGTGAGAAAGTGAAAGTGTAGTTATATCGGTTTCAGCTATTAAAGATAGTAAACCAGCCGGTGCGTACGAATAATCCTCCGTTGGATATTTATCTGTGAATCTTGTGTTGATTTGAATTGTATCGTTACTAGTTCGCTAGTTAACGGAATATGGAGTGGCGAGTGATGCGAATTTAACATAACCAACGAAGATAAAATAGTGAGCCAGTTCATAAGAGATTTAGAAGTTACTTGTGATCTGAAGTTGAAATCAAAAAGTTCTCGCACCATGCAAATACTGTTGATTGAATGAGTTGAATTTTCACAATTGGAAAGGAGGAAGCAACAGAATTGCACGGCACAGGGTAAGTGAACCATTTTTACTTTATTTCTTCAATTAGCTACACACCAAAAAAAAAATCTGAATTTTATCGTTGACGTAATTGCAAGCATGACACAATTCAACGAACCGTAATTAACGAAATGATGGAACATTACCGTGTTCCGTTTAATTTTACATGAAACATATACTTTACATGCGCAATGACATAAAATTACACTTCCTACCATTCATAACAAACGCTATATGTGGAGTAAAATTACATGATTTACGAAATTAAACGTCATGTAAAATTAGAATCAAACGTAAGACTAAGTCATTTTTGATGCTCGTATATGGTCAGGAGACGTAAATTTACACTATTTTTTCTAGGTGTGTATCCATTATTCTCGCTTTTTACCAAATATCTAATAAAATTGAGTCATACCGCACGGAATCTGGCTAGCAAAAATCGGGCTTTGAGCGAGACAAGCGGAACAATTTGAACTGTCAGTGGGGCTCATGAATTGTGCGCCCGCCGAGATGTTGACTTGTGTCAGTTCAATACAAATAGGATAGGGGTGCTATACGGGGGTTAAAGTAATTATTCAAGCAAATAATCACCAACTTATAGATTGATGACAAAACTAACTCGATGACAAATTTTTTATACTAACACTAACAGACCGATAGAAATGGCGAGTCCAAGCTATCAGGTGGGTTTGTTTTATTAATACCAACCATCCTTAAGGATATAAGGATCACTGGTTAAAGATCCACTGAAAGCGCTACCAGGGTATCATGACCCGGAGCAGCACATTGTGACACGCAAAAAGTAGCTGTCCAACTTAATTTGCCCATTGCGTCGACGAAAACCGTCGCAAGCAATGCAGTTGTTTTTCTAAACAAACGAAACCACGGTCAGAGGTTTGATGCCGCGTATATGATGCACACAGCACTATATGTGTTTGTGTTTGCTTTTAACGAAATAATAAGCAAATAAAAGCGTACGAGATACGCAGTAGACTTGTGATCGAAGGTCACCGCCAATATAAACGACACAGAAATTCAAGTCCAAATTTGTCACCACTAAGGGTAGTACAATTGGACCTGAATCAGAGACGGTTGACGTAGGTCAAGTTCATGGGGAAGCGTCCTGTCTTTATTATTGAATATAAATAGAAATGAAAATCCAAGGCGAAGCAAGTAGCGTTTTCCTTCACGTTTGCCGCTGATGCCGCCTAACATTATCACAGATCAAATAATAAAGTAGCAATAATAATAAACCTTTCCTTAAGCCGTATAAAATTCAGGACTTCAGTAAAATATTTATACACAATGAATTCTAAAAATGTCACATTTACCAGGCAGATACGACAGATAGGGTAATCCAATTAAGAAACCGCGTGGTGAAGAAAACAGAAAGGGTTACGAACATAGGATCAATCGACGAGGCAAAAAAGCGGTCTACGTCGCTATCAAACCTAGAAGGCGAAAGGGTAACCAAGACACGAAGTCAGAAAACCAAAAAACTAGAGAATCCGACGAGACATCGACTACTCGAAAAGGAGAATAAGCGCTCCATCTCATTAACGAATTTGCGAGTCGACACTGCGAATGAAACAGTGACGGCAGCAACCTTGCTTAACATTGAAGAAATACAGGTAGCCAGCTCCATTGAGTCTCAAGCGGAACTGGGTTCAAGAACCTGAAAACGCAGGGGAAACCTCTAGCAGGGATAGATCACCCCAAGGAAAAACCAAGTTAGGAGACTTTGAAGCGAACAGCTCCACAATACGAATTTTAGTAGAGGAAGCAACGCCCGAGAAAACAAAGTCAGAAGAAAGAACTAGTCTTAGTTTCAAACAAGAGCTAGATATTATAAAAAAGATCTTCCTTAACGATAGCACTAGAATCGAAGACGCTATCGCAAACATGGTTTTCCCAAAGGCGGAAGCGATACAATGCATACCGGATTTCAACGGTTCAAAAGACGAGCTAGATGCCTTTATTTATCACGTCGAGCACTTCACCGAGAAAATACAACACGACGAGGCCCATGACCAACTAATTTATGTTGTGCTTCTGAAGTTAAAAGATAAGGCCGCTGCAGCTATCCGCAGGATAAAAGCCGAAACGTTGCCGGACGTTAGATCCAACCTGATAAGAGAATTTGGGGACAACACGCCGGTTGAAGCGTTGTTGAAAAAAATAGAAACGATAAGGCAAGAGCCAAATGAATCATTCCATCAGTATAGAATCAGAGTCCTAGGGTTGAAAGGCGATTTAGAGTCTTACAACGAGGACAGCGGTAATTGCAGGGCAATGGACAAAAGTCTAATATTGCACTGCATTGGTGGTTTCAGAAACCACCAATTGGTTTAAATGGCCCAAGGGCACAGAGATATGGAATTGGAGGAATTACTGGACTATTTAGAGGAGCAGCACGCAGAATGCGAGGAAATAGCTGGTATTAGCCAGAGATTGCGTAACCTCGACCAACTGGGGCGAGGACACCAACCCGCCAAACCACAAAATAATTGGACCAATAAGAATGACCAGAATAACTGGAGGGATAGACAGTAACTGAACGCTGGACCATCCAGACAACAATATAATTCACCACCACAAAGAAGCAATTGGGAAGGGGGACAAAACTTCCCGGAGAACAACCGGAACAGGAATAATATTAGATGGAACGACCAGAACAGGAACAATACTAGATGGAACGGCCAGAATAGGAGTAATAATAATAGTCAGGACAATCAGAATAATGAGAACAACAGACGTTGGAATAACCAGAATAGTGATAACGATAACAGAGGAAACGGCCAAAACAATAATTGGAGTCGACAGAACCAAGTTAGAAATTATCACTACGATAGAGATTCAAGGCAGAATGGGACAAATAACCCGAACCATAGATATAGCAGAAACGATCAGAACGGACGACAAGAATATAGGAACACGCAATCAATAAACTAGGGAGTAGGGTGTTCGACGGACCAGCCCGAACACCCTCGAAGAGAATGCGCGCAAAAAGCAATAGAAGAAACAACGAAAACGTCAGAATAATCAGAGCACATGGCAACACACCAGAAAGAATAGAGTTACGTATGAAGCGGGACATCACTAATTTACCGCGAATAAAACTAGATAACGGGAACGAGCCGCTAGGAGATGTAAATTTCCTGTTGGACACAGGAGCAGGAGGTAGCATGATCCGAAAGGACATAGCTGAAAGTATAGGTGCATCCAAAATTGATAGATCGGAAACGATCAGATATACAGGAGTGGCAAATATACCCAAAACTAGTTACGGTACGGTAGAGATTACTTTCTGGATAGCAGGAAAAGCCTTTCCAGACAAATTTGATGTGGTGGAAGACTTGATGTTAGAAGGGATTTTGGGGGCGGACTTCATAAACCAATATGTGGTTATGATAAATAATACCGCTGGTACTATAACAATCCAGCAAGACCCAATAAAATTTAGTCCAAAGTTCGAGCTATACTCGCTGGACAGTTTTTTCCCGAGCGAAGGCTCAGGTAAAAATGGGACTTTCGTCGCGGAAGATGTATTCGCAGAGGAAATTACATCTGGCACACAACGATATATGATCTACACCAAAGAACATAACGTTGTTGCTACGATTTCACCAATTAAAAACAATAATACCGCGGGAAGGACCCACAACAAAAATGGGTTTAAAAAGACAACCGAGGAATATTCAAACTATAATGAGATTGATCTCGAATTACGCAAGGATTTCGATTTCATGGAAAATGCTAAGTTCAGACCTTTACTCGGACAGGATAGAGTGAAAGGTTTAGCTAGCGAGTTAGACCTTAGTCATCTAACAGAAGAAATGTTTCAACCAGTCAGAAACATGGTTGAAAACTATAATGACGTGTTCTTTTTAAACGGCGATAAACTAACGCACACTAATATAGCTATCCACGAAATAGAAACGTCAACTAATATCCCCATCAACAAGAGACAATACCGATTTCCGGAGTCAACAAAGACTCAAATCGATGAACAAATCGAAGAAATGGAGAAACAAGGCATCATCAAACCTAGTAAAAGTCCCTGGAATGCCCCGGTCCTTTGTGTGCCAAAGAAACCAGACGCTAATGGTAATAAAAAGTATCGAATCGTAGTAGACTTTCGTGCTCTAAACACGATTACAAAACAATTTGTATACCCGATACCATTAATTGACGAAATACTGGACAATGTGGGAGATAGTTGTTATTTCTCCTCTTTGGATTTGAAATCCGGATTTTATCAGGTGCCAATTCACCCACGGGATGCCGCTAAGACGGCATTCTCAACCCACAGAGGTCATTTTGAATTCACTAGAATGCCAATGGGACTTAAGAATAGCCCAGCAACATTCCAAAAACTAATGAACACAATTTTATATGGTTTAAAGGGTATCAAAGCCTTCGTATATTTGGACGATGTCATTGTGTTCGGTCGAACAGTAAAGGAACACAACGAAAACTTGGAGAGAATTTTGAAAGCCCTGAGGGAGCACAACCTCAAATTGGAGCCTGGGAAGTGTCATCTTCTCATGGAGAGATTGCAGTATCTTGGACATGTCAAAGGACGGAATCCGCCCCAATGGAGACAATGTGGAGGCAATCAAGAACATGAATAGACCAAAAACGGTGAAGGAAGTTAGATCCTTTCTTGGAACCGTAAATTTTTATGACAAATTCATTCGAGATATTGCCGCAAAGAGGAAACCTCTAAATGATTTACTTAAGAAGGAAGCAAAGTTTGTGTGGAGTCCGGAATGTGAAAACGTATTCAACGAATTAAGATTACACTTAACTTCGGACCCAATATTAGTAAGACCAAATTACGAAGACACGTTCGTAATTACTACGGATGCAAGCGACTTTGCAATAGGCGCTGTGCTCTCCAACGAAAAGTCAACAGATCGCCCAATTGCATATGCAAGTAGAGGACTGGTCGGTGCCGAGAGGCGCTACCACACGATTGAGAAAGAATTACTCGCTATTGTATGGGCAGTAGAATACTTTAAGCGTTATATATGTGGACAACGATTCATAATATATACGGACCATCGTCCACTAATTTCAATCTGGCATTTAAAAGAAACCTCTTCAACACTTACGAGATTACGGCTTAAACTACAAGGCCTTGAGTGCGACATCCGATATAAGCAAGGAAGAGAGAATGTGGTTGCGGATTTTCTATCTCGCCTACCACAAAACAATGAAATGGATGACAAAAACAAAGAATCCACTGTCCCGGTGTTAGTATTGACACGAGCGGAAAAGCAAAGAAAAGACGCCGAAACATCGAGAAATAATCAAGCCGCCAGTGACGATTTTGACATCATTGATATGAGTAACAATGAAAGCTCAAGAGATTCGGAAAAAATAGCAACTTAAGTGAAAAATATGAGGAATTCGAGGAAGCAATAGCATCCAATTCAATCCCCACCGAAATCCTTAGTTTTGCATCGGTGATTGACACCGAAGAAACATATGACGCCAATTTTGTTATTTTGAATAGCAGAACATCGTACGCTGAAATTTCTAAAATTTGCGACTTACCGCATGAACTGAAGGATTATGTGCAGGACAGTATCCTTTCTGTCCCAGAGAAAAAACTATTTGGCATCATAATGCCAGGAAATGCCAATACGCTGTTAGACAGCAAAGACTTTTTTGACATATTCATGCGCGGCTTTGCCATATTGATCAGCAAAATGCCCAACGCAAGTAACATACAGGTTGTTTCATTTAGAAAAATTAGACAATGTGAGGCAAATGCTGCAATTCGCGGCATGGAAAGGCAGAAAGCAATGTACGCTGTACAATTCGGATTGCGAGCGCATTGCAGTAAAAACAGAGGAAGTAGAAAGAATCCTACTGGAATTCCGCGATGCCCCTCTAGGAGGACATGTGGGAGCGAAACGCATGCTTCGCAGAGTTAAGAATCTATTCCAGTGGAATAACATGCGCAGAGATGTAGAAAATTACGTACGACAATGCGAGTCGTGCCAGAAGAACAAGATCCACAAGAAGAATAGGATTCCAATGAAAATTACTACAACGGCAATGGAACCGTTGGAAAAATTATATATGGATATAGTTGTCCTACCCGAATCAAACTGGGGAAACAAATATGGGTTGGTGATACAGGATGACCTCACCAGATACCTAATCGTAGCACCAATGGAGAATCAAGAAAGCGAAACAGTAGCGCGGTCTTTCGTAGAACATGTGATCTGTAAATTTGGTACTCCACAGGAGCTAGTTACAGATAACGGCACAAACTTCGTTAGCTCTCTAATGAAGAATGTATGCAAAATTCTAAAGGTAAAGAAGATAACTACCAGTGTGTACCACCCGCAGGCAAACTTAGTAGAGAGAGCCAATAGGGAATTAAAAATTTACTTAAGACAGTACATAAGTGGAGAACACGGCACTTGGGACCAATTACTCCCATTCTTCACATTCGAGTACAACACTACAACGAACTCATCGACCGGATTTACACCGTACGAATTGATGTTCGGGCGAAAGGCTACACTTCCCACGTCAATTTATGAACGAAAAGACCGGGAAATTTATTATGACAGCTACGCAGGCGAAATTAGGAAATGCTTCGCCAAAATGCACGCAGCGGCAAAGGAAAATCTGATTTTGTCAAAGCAAAAAAGAAAAGAACTCTATGACAAATCAACGAATCATACGTCTCCCAACCTTTGAACGGAACGGATCGTTATATTTCACAGTGGTGTTCGGTGTGTAAATTTCAGTGATTCAAGGTCATCCTTTGTTCGTTCGTTAGCTGCCATTCTGCTGGTGCCGGCAGTAAATCCAGTACATTGTTTTCGCTGGTGCGGAACAATCGACGTTGTTTGCAGATAAGTTTTGCTTTATTTTTTTTCCTCGTTTGCTTTCTTTCCTTTTCTCTACTTTTACTCTACCTTGTAATCAAATAATAAGACACATTCCCGTTTATATAACGCTCTGCCCTCGTGCTTAAATGGCCGAGGGCGAAATACCATCTGATGTAATCATGGAAGTCCCTGATCCCCCTAATACTCGCATTGCTCCCCGTATAAAGCAGTACCCAGAAGGTTCCTCTGGGCCATGGGTGGTATATTTTCGGACCAGAGAGAAACCGGTTAATATATTAAAACTTTCTCGAGATCTGACTGCTAATTACCCGGCCGTAACTCAGATAACACGTGTTCGGGCAAACAAGATACGTGTTCTAGTGAGTGATCTCGGCCAGGCAAACGCGATTGCTTGCTGTGAGCGCTTTACGCGGGAATTTAAAGCGTACGTGCCTTGTGTGGCCTGTGAAATCGATGGGGTAGTGTCTGAACCGGGCCTGAAATGCGAAGAACTGTTGGAGCACGGGGTTGGCTGCTTTAAGGACCCCTCACTTGAACAGATTAAGATCTTGGAATGACTACCTACTAAGGTAGGAGGTAAGACTACCTACTCTCTATCAGGCTCGATTCGGGTGACATTCGCCGGGTCCTCTCTTCCCAACTACATCCTCCTTGACAAGGTTCGCCTACCAGTTCGCCTGTTCGTACCGCGGGTCATGAACTGCAGCAATTGCAAGCAGTTGGGCCACACAGCCACATATTGTGGAAATAAGAAACGATGCGGCAAATGCGAAGGAGAGCATGAGGATGACTCTTGCGTCAAAGAAACTGAAAAGTGTATTTGCTGCGGGGGCCCTTCACATGCTCTTAAATCATGTCCTGCGTACAAGCAGCGCGGGGATAAAATTAAGCGCTCCCTTAAGGAACGCTCAAGGCGTTCTTATGCAGAAATGCTAAAGAATGCTTCGCCATCTGTCCTGTCCGAAAATCCCTATGCTGGTTTGGCTAACGTTGAGCAAGAATCTGACGACCCACGAGAGGGAACATCTTTGGTTAACCCAGGGGAATCCAGGAAGAGGAGAAATCCAGCCTCCCCTACATTGCCTCGTAAGGGTGCCAAGGTGTCGTCCTCTCAGAGTGCGCCATCTACAACCAATAAATCCAACGGAAGTGATGCACTAAAGCCGAACCAATTTGCTCCAGGACTTGGAAATATTAATTCTAACAAGGAGTACCCACCACTTCCAGGGACATCCAAAACCCCAAGTGTCCCCTTTTTTCAAACAGATACTCAGTCCAGTAGCGGACTAATGAAATTTTCTGACATAGTGGACTTAATTTTCACAGCTTTCAATGTTACTGATCCTCTTAAAAGCCTTCTGATACGTTTTCTCCCTATAGTGCAAACATTTTTGAAGCAGTTGACTACTAAATGGCCCCTCCTTGCAGCGATCGTATCCTTCGATGGCTAAGTCATCGAACGAGGTCACCGATTCGATCACTGTTCTACAGTGGAACAGCAGAAGTATCCTCCCGAAAATCGATTCCTTTAAATTTTTACTAAATAGTTTAAAATGTGATGCTTTCGCATTATGTGAAACTTGGTTAACTTCCGATATAAATCTCAACTTCCACGACTTTAATATAATTCGTCTGGATCGAGAAAACCCCTATGGAGGAGTACTTTTGGGGATCAAAAAGTGCTATTCTTTCAACCGAATTAACCTCCCTTCAACACCAGGCATTGAAATTGTCGCTTGTCAAGTTTTAATCAAAGGTAAAGACCTTTGCATTGCTTCCATCTACATTCCTCCTAGAGCCTCGGTAGGGCACCGAGCGCTTTGTAATATCACGGAATCCTTACCGGCACCGCGGCTAGTTCTGGGAGACTTTAACTCGCACGGTACGGTATGGGGTTGTCTTCATGATGATAATAGATCAACATTAATCCAAGATCTTTGCGACAATTTCAACATGACCATCTTAAACACGGGAGAAATGACGCGGATTCCTACACCACCAGCACGCGCAAGCGCGTTGGATTTATCGCTTTGCTCGACATCGCTACAGTTAGATTGCATGTGGAAGGTGATCCCTGATCCCCACGGTAGCGATCATTTGCCTATCGTGATTTCAATTGCTAACGGTTCAAGACCATCGGAAACAATCAATGTCTCGTATGACCTCACACGGAACATTGATTGGAAGAGTTACGCGACCGCGATATCCGTTAAAATCGAATCCACTCAAGAACTTCCTCCGGAGGAAGAGTACAGGTTTTTGGCTGTCTTGATTCTCGACAGTGCGAATCAAGCTCAGACTAAACCAGTACCCAGCGCGAATACCCATGGACGGTCTCCCACCCTGTGGTGGGATAAAGAGTGCTCAGAGCTGTACGCGGAAAAGTCCACTGCATATAAGGCCTTCCGGGAAGACGGGTTACCCGCTAGCTATCAACAGTACGCGTCGTTAGAAAGGCGAATGAAGAGTCTAATGAAAGCCAAAAAACGCAGTTATTGGCGCCGGTTCGTCGACGGGTTAACGAGAGAAACAGCGATGAGCACTCTTTGGGGTACGGCTCGACGTATGCGTAACCGTAATAGTACCAACGAGAACGTGGAATATTCAAACCGTTGGATATTCGCTTTCGCCAAGAAGATCTGTCCGGACTCTGTCCCGGTACAGAAAACGTGCCGCGCCGCGTCTCCTCACGATACCGCGAACGAAACACCGTTTTCGATGGTGGAGTTCTCACTTGCTCTCTTATCGTGCAACAATAACGCCCCAGGGTTAGACAGAATCAAATTCAACTTGCTGAAGAATCTGCCAGACACTGCAAAAAGGCGCTTGTTGAATTTATTTAACAAGTTTCTTGAGGGTAACATTGTCCCTTATGAATGGAGGCAAGTGAAGGTCATCGCCATCCAAAAACCAGGAAAACCAGCCTCCGACCACAACTCGTATCGGCCGATTGCAATGCTGTCCTGTATTCGGAAGTTATTCGAGAAAATGATCTTGTTTCGCCTCGACAATTGGGTTGAAGCAAATGGCTTACTGTCAGATACACAATTTGGCTTCCGCAAAGGCAAAGGGACGAACGATTGCCTTGCGTTGCTTTCTACAGAAATCCAAATGGCCTATGCTAACAAAGAGCAGATGGCATCAGTCTTCTTGGATATTAAGGGGGCTTTTGACTCAGTTTCTATCAACATTCTGTCAGAGAAGCTGCACCAGCATGGTCTTTCGCCAATTTTAAATAACTTTTTGCTAAACCTGTTGTCTGAAAAGCACATGCACTTTTCGCATGGCGATTTAACAACATCGCGATTTAGCTACATGGGTCTTCCCCAGGGCTCATGTCTAAGTCCCCTGCTCTACAATTTTTACGTGAATGACATTGACGATTGTCTTGCCAATTCATGCACGCTAAGGCAACTTGCAGACGACGGGGTGGTCTCTGTTACAGGGCCCAAAGCTGCCGACTTGCAAGGACCATTACAAAATACCTTGAACAATTTGTCTGCTTGGGCTCTTCAGCTGGGTATTGAGTTCTCCACGGAGAAAACTGAGTTGGTTGTTTTTTCTAGGAAGCGTGAGCCGGCGCAACTCCAGCTTCTATTAATGGGTGCAACGATCAACCAGGTTTTCACATTTAAATATCTCGGGGTCTGGTTCGACTCTAAAGGTACCTGGGGATGTCACATTAGGTATCTGAAACAGAAATGCCAACAAAGGATCAATTTTCTCCGAACAATAACTGGAACATGGTGGGGTGCTCACCCAGGAGACCTGATCAGGTTGTACCAAACAACGATATTGTCGGTGATGGAGTACGGGTGTTTCTGTTTTCGCTCCGCTGCGAACATACACTTCATCAAACTGGAGAGAATCCAGTATCGTTGCTTGCGCATTGCCTTGGGTTGCATGCACTCGACCCATACGATGAGTCTCGAAGTGCTGGCGGGCGTTCTTCCGCTAAAAAATCGATTTTGGGAACTCTCATATCGATTGCTCATCCGATGCGACATTCTGAACCCGTTGGTAATTCAAAATTTCGAGAGGCTCGTCGAGCTTAATTCTCAAACCCGTTTTATGTCCTTGTACTTCGACTACATGGCACAGAGCATCAATCCTTCTTCGTACAATCCCAACCGTGTCCGTTTCCTAGATACTTCTGATTCTACTGTATTCTTCGACACATCCATGAAGGAAGAGATTCGTGGAATCCCGGACCATATACGCCCGCAGGTGATCCCCAATATATTTTATAATAAATTCCGAGAAGTCGACTGCGACAAAATGTTTTACACTGACGGATCAAATCTCGATGGGTCCACTGGCTTCGGTATCTTCAACAATACTATCACCGCTTCATTCAAGCTCAATGATCCCGCTTCAGTTTACGTCGCAGAGTTAGCTGCAATTCAGTACACCCTTGGGATCATCGACACTCTGCCCACAGATCACTACTTCATCGTTTCGGACAGCCTCAGCTCTATCGAGGCTCTTCGTGCGGTGAAGCCTAAAAAGCAACTCCCGTATTTTCTGGGGATGATACAGGAGTCCTTGTGTACGTTATCTGAAAAATCTTATCAGATTACCTTTGTTTGGGTCCCCTCTCATTGTTCTATCCCGGGCAATGAAAAGGCCGACTCATTAGCAAAGGCGGGCGCATTAAATGGTGACATATACGAAAGACCAATCTGCTTCAACGAATTTTTTAGTATTTGTCGTCAGAGGACGCTCAACAGTTGGCAAACCTCGTGGAGCAACGGGGAACTTGGACGATGGCTACATTCGATTATCCCAAAGGTATCAACGAAGCCTTGGTTCGGGGGGATGGATGTGGGTCGGGATTTTATTCGCGTAATGTCCCGACTTATGTCCAATCACTACACCATGGATGCGCATTTGCGGCGTATTGGGCTTGCGGAAAGTAGTCTGTGCGCTTGTGACGAGGGCTATCACGGCATCGAACACGTTGTCTGGGTATGCGCCGGGTATTGTGACGCCAGGTCTCAGTTAAAGGAATCCATTCGGGCCCGAGGTAGACCACCCAATGTACCAGTCCGAGATATGCTGGCAACTCGTGATTTCCCCTATATGTCCCTTATTTATACCTTCATAAAAACGATAAATATCCCAATTTAGCCCCTCTCTTTTATTTCTCGTTTTTAGAGTTTCCTCCTGCCTTGTGGAACCGATCAGCTCCAGAGTGCCACTATGTAACCGCCGTCGCCCTTACCACTACGCCTGCATAGAAGGAAACTGAAGCGAGAGCGACTCGAGGTCCGATGACTTTTGAAGGATTCCCCGCGGGTCCGAAGAATACCATCCGCCAATCCGGTACTCGACGACTTACTAGACTGAGGCGCAAATTTGTTTCGCTGATCCCCCTCCCCCCCCCCCCCCCCGTTCGAGCGAAAGTTGCAAGTTTTGCTCTTCTTTCCCTGTCTCTCCCCTGTCCTTGATACAACTGCTGCTACACTGATGCGGAAATAAGCCACCCTCTGAATATCTTGACCAAGCATAAGTTTTAGTTAAAAAATCAAATTAGTATTCTGTATTCCTAGTTTTAAGATAGCTATAATTCTTACTCTTTATTGAAACTCTTGTCCTCCATCTTGTAAATAGAATTGAATCCCTAGTTTTAAGATTTCTGTGAAGTTTCTCATAAATATTTGTTCCCCCTTTTGTGTACTAAACTATATTGTTAGTTTTAAGATAACCGTAAAATATTTCGTAAAATACTATTACTCCCCCTCTTGTATATCAAAGTGAATCCCTTGTTTTAATTTTTTTCATAAAAAAATCTTTTGGCCCTCTCTTCTATATTGAATCTTATTTCTAGTCTTAAGATAGCTGTAATTTTTTTTCTCCGTTGTAAAAAAAAAATATTTCAACATTGTAACCTCCTAGTTTTAAGATATCCAAAATGTAAAAACATAAGCATTTGGCACCGCCAAGCTAACGCATTTGTGCCTATCAAATAAACGAAATGAATAAAAAAATCAACGAATGAATGGACACCTATGTGGGGGGATTTAGTATTGGTACACGCAACCCCTATGGGTGTAGGACAGAAATTGCAAAATCTATGGAGAGGACCATACGTGGTCGAACTGGCAAGTGAGCAAACAGCCGTAATTAAAAACGGAAATAGACTTGAGAAAGTACATGTCAACCGATTAAAAAGGTATATGGACTGAGTTCTAATAAAAAAAATGTACATAGTTGTAAATACATATGTACATATTCACCTTATTAAACTATTCTACATATAAACACAAGTAGCTATTAAATCAATATGTATATACTAGTCAGCATTGTGTATACTGAAATAGGAACAAAGAATAAATATGTATACGAACAACACAACGAAGAACAAATAAAGAACGGAATGCAAAAAAAGGGTTTATGTCAGAAAAAAAAATCAAAAGTTTAAAATAAAATAAGCAGTGTCTGTCGATAAAAAGCAATTTAAAATGGTAGAAAATATAAAGCCAGAAAGTGGGAAATTTTTTTTATTAACGAGTCAAGTAGACTGTCGTATAAAATATGGGATATAATAAATACATAGAAAAAGGGCAACCAGAATGAAGGTTGCAAAACACTGATAACAAAATCGAATACAAGAGATAGTCAGAGTCCGAGAAACCTGAGCCGAATACAATGTTAAAAAAAGGTAAATATAAGAAGGCCTGAGTCATCGAACCAGAGCCGAAATAAAAGTGAAGAGTCAAGAGCCAGAGTCAAGGGACCTGAGCCGATCACAATGTTATAGAAAGAAACATATAAGAAGGCCTGAGTCAGTGAACCAGAGCCAAAATAAAAGTAGAGCCAAAAGCCAGAGTCAAAGGACCAGAGCTAGAGCCAAAATTATAGGGGGGTCTCACGTATTTTCTAAATCGGATCGTGTAAGCTATACTACGATTTGAAACTCCAGAGTTGACAATACCGAAGAATCGAGATTAGAAGCACAAGAATGAATGGGCAAGGGGAGGTAGGAATCCTGAGAATGACGAGGGTGAATGAACACAAGGAAACCTACGCCGGTATGCATGATAAATGGGTAAAGTATGAACGAGTGTTAAAATTTCAGATAGGACGAAAAGGTTGACAAACGAGACCGAATTAAATAAGGGTGAAGAAGAGGAATACGAGACAAAGACGAAGGGAATAATCATTAGGAGATCTTAGCGGTGAAAACAAGGGAAAAAGTTTCATAATTAAAGAGAAGTGTTAATGGACACTATAACATATAGGTGATGAAAGCATCACGAAAAACGTGAAAGTGGGAATAGAAAATTTTTATTAAACAATTTATAAAGAGACGTGTAGCGAACACGCTCAGAAGATTACATTTTACCAAAGAGGCGCGACATGAATCCGTCCAAGTACTGGTTAAAATATAAACATAAAAAAAATGCAGTTAAACAAATGGCGAGAAAACGCCCAGATGGGAAATATTTTATGAAAAGGAGAAACATGACAAAAACAAGAAAGTTATCAAGTTGCAGTAGAGACAGACACTGCAAAAGAATTTCATTTTCAATTTCATAAGAGTCGCAAATGAGCCAAAGTGCGTTATTTTTTTTCTATCTTTCTAAATATTATTAGGAGAATTTCGATTTGGTTTCACAAGTTGCGCATCAGTCCACCTTGGCAATTGTAATTTTCAGGTACTCTCTAAGATGGATGTAGTTGATTCTGGTAAGTAAGATTTCAGAGTACTTTTCTTTCATAACCGCATGGTTACAAATACCATGTATCTTTTCGGGAATTTAAGTCTTTATTTACAGGTACCCTCCTGGGTCAACCTCAATTGGATAGGGGGAGATGTCGAAGCAACATACACAATAGCCACAATAGACAGGAACCTTATTAAACTATTCTACATATAAACACAAGTAGCTATTAAATCAATATGTATATACTAGTCAGCATTGTGTATACTGAAATAGGAACAAAGAATAAATATGTATACGAACAACACAACGAAGAACAAATAAAGAACGGAATGCAAAAAAAGGGTTTATGTCAGAAAAAAAAATCAAAAGTTTAAAATAAAATAAGCAGTGTCTGTCGATAAAAAGCAACTTAAAATGGTAGAAAATATAAAGCCAGAAAGTGGGAATTTTTTTTTTATTAACGAGTCAAGTAGACTGTCGTATAAAATATGGGATATAATAAAGACATGGAAAAAGGGCAACCAGAATGAAGGTTGCAAAACAC